>NW_027621618.1:0-35000 GCF_964198595.1 Lampetra fluviatilis | reverse complement strand
GCCAGTAGAGCCACGGCAGGCTCAGTAGAGCCAGGCTCAGTAGAGCCGGAGCCAGTAGAGCCAGGGGCAGGTTCAGTAGAGCCAGGGGCAGGCTCAGTAGAGCCAGGGGCAGGCTCAGTAGAGCCAGGGGCAGGCTCAGTAGAGCCAGGGGCAGGCTCAGTAGAGCCAGGGGCAGGCTCAGTAGAGCCAGGGCCAGGCTCAGTAGAGCCAGGGCCAGGCTCAGTAGAGCCGGAGCCAGTAGAGCCAGGGCCAGGCTCAGTAGAGCCGGAGCCAGTAGAGCCAGACTCAGTAGAGCCGGAGCCAGAGCCGGGATTGAGGCTCAGCTGGAACGTGACCGGACTGAGTTTGTGACCAGCGGGAAGCCCCCTTCAGACGTGCAGGTAGAGAGACTGTGTGTCACTGTGTGTGTGTGTGTGTCACTGTGTGTGTCACTGTGTGTGTGTGTGTGTCACTGTGTGTGTGTGTGTGTCACTGTGTGTGTGTCACTGTGTGTGTGTCACTGTGTGTGTGTGTGTCACTGTGTGTGTGTGTGTGTCACTGTGTGTGTGTGTGTGTCACTGTGTGTGTGTCACTGTGTGTGTGTGTGTGTGTCACTGTGTGTGTGTGTGTGTCACTGTGTGTGTGTGTGTGTCACTGTGTGTGTGTGTGTGTGTCACTGTGTGTGTGTCACTGTGTGTGTGTCACTGTGTGTGTGTGTGTGTCACTGTGTGTGTGTGTCACTGTGTGTGTGTGTGTCACTGTGTGTGTGTGTCACTGTGTGTGTGTGTCACTGTGTGTGTGTGTGTCACTGTGTGTGTGTGTCACTGTGTGTGTGTGTGTGTCACTGTGTGTGTGTCACTGTGTGTGTGTCACTGTGTGTGTGTCACTGTGTGTGTGTGTGTGTCACTGTGTGTGTGTCACTGTGTGTGTGTCACTGTGTGTGTCACTGTGTGTGTGTGTGTGTGTCACTGTGTGTGTCACTGTGTGTGTGTGTCACTGTGTGTGTGTGTGTGTGTCACTGTGTGTGTGTGTGTCACTGTGTGTGTCACTGTGTGTGTGTGTCACTGTGTGTGTGTGTGTGTCACTGTGTGTGTGTGTGTCACTGTGTGTGTCACTGTGTGTGTGTGTGTGTGTCACTGTGTGTGTCACTGTGTGTGTGTGTCACTGTGTGTGTGTGTGTGTGTCACTGTGTGTGTGTGTGTCACTGTGTGTGTCACTGTGTGCGTGTGTGTCACTGTGTGTGTGTCACTGTGTGTGTGTGTGTCACTGTGTGTGTGTGTGTCACTGTGTGTGTGTCACTGTGTGTGTGTGTGTCACTGTGTGTGTGTCACTGTGTGTGTGTCACTGTGTGTGTGTGTGTCACTGTGTGTGTCACTGTGTGTGTGTGTGTCACTGTGTGTGTGTCACTGTGTGTGTGTGTGTCACTGTGTGTGTCTGTGTGTCACTGTGTGTGTGTGTGTCACTGTGTGTGTGTGTGTCACTGTGTGTGTGTGTGTCACTGTGTGTGTGTGTGTGTGTCACTGTGTGTGTGTGTGTCACTGTGTGTGTGTGTGTCACTGTGTGTGTGTGTGTCACTGTGTGTGTGTCACTGTGTGTGTGTCACTGTGTGTGTGTGTTTCACTGTGTGTGTCACTGTGTGTGTCTGTGTGTCACTGTGTGTGTGTGTCACTGTGTGTGTCTGTGTGTGTGTGTGTTACTGTGTGTGTGTCACTGTGTGTGTGTCACTGTGTGTGTGTGTCACTGTGTGTGTGCGTGTCACTGTGTGTGTGTGTCACTGTGTGTGTGTGTCACTGTGTGTGTGTGTCACTGTGTATGTGTGTGTCACTGTGTGTGTGTGTCACTGTGTGTGTGTGTGTCACTGTGTGTGTGTGTGTCACTGTGTGTGTGTGTGTCACTGTGTGTGTGTGTGTCACTGTGTGTGTCTGTGTGTCACTGTGTGTGTGTGTCACTGTGTGTGTCTGTGTGTGTGTGTGTCACTGTGTGTGTGTCACTGTGTGTGTGTCACTGTGTGTGTGTCACTGTGTGTGTCTGTGTGTGTGTGTGTCACTGTGTGTGTGTCACTGTGTGTGTGTGTGTCACTGTGTGTGTGTGTCACTGTGTATGTGTGTGTCACTGTGTGTGTGTGTCACTGTGTGTGTGTGTGTCACTGTGTGTGTGTGTGTCACTGTGTGTGTGTGTGTCACTGTGTGTGTGTGTGTCACTGTGTGTGTGTGTGTCACTGTGTGTGTGTGTGTCACTGTGTGTGTGTGTGTCACTGTGTGTGTGTGTCACTGTGTGTGTGTCACTGTGTGTGTGTGTGTGTCACTGTGTGTGTGTCACTGTGTGTGTGTGTGTCACTGTGTGTGTGTCACTGTGTGTGTGTCACTGTGTGTGTGTGTGTCACTGTGTGTGTGTGTGTGTGTCACTGTGTGTGTGTGTGTGTCACTGTGTGTGTGTGTGTCACTGTGTGTGTGTGTGTGTGTCACTGTGTGTGTGTGTGTCACTGTGTGTGTGTGTGTCACTGTGTGTGTGTGTGTCACTGTGTGTGTGTGTGTCACTGTGTGTGTGTGTTTCACTGTGTGTGTCACTGTGTGTGTCTGTGTGTCACTGTGTGTGTGTGTCACTGTGTGTGTCTGTGTGTGTGTGTGTTACTGTGTGTGTGTCACTGTGTGTGTGTCACTGTGTGTGTGTGTCACTGTGTGTGTGTGTCACTGTGTGTGTGTGTCACTGTGTGTGTGTGTGTCACTGTGTGTGTGTGTCACTGTGTGTGTGTGTGTCACTGTGTGTGTGTGTGTCACTGTGTGTGTGTGTCACTGTGTGTGTGTGTGTCACTGTGTGTGTGTGTGTCACTGTGTGTGTCTGTGTGTCACTGTGTGTGTGTGTCACTGTGTGTGTCTGTGTGTGTGTGTGTCACTGTGTGTGTGTCACTGTGTGTGTGTCACTGTGTGTGTGTCACTGTGTGTGTCTGTGTGTGTGTGTGTCACTGTGTGTGTGTGTGTCACTGTGTGTGTGTGTGTCACTGTGTGTGTGTGTCACTGTGTATGTGTGTGTCACTGTGTGTGTGTCACTGTGTGTGTGTGTGTCACTGTGTGTGTGTGTGTCACTGTGTGTGTGTGTGTGTGTCACTGTGTGTGTGTGTGTCACTGTGTGTGTGTGTGTCACTGTGTGTGTGTGTCACTGTGTGTGTGTCACTGTGTGTGTGTGTGTGTCACTGTGTGTGTGTGTCTGTGTGTGTGTGTGTGTCACTGTGTGTGTGTGTGTCACTGTGTGTGTGTGTGTGTCACTGTGTGTGTGTGTCACTGTGTGTGTCTGTGTGTCACTGTGTGTGTGTGTCACTGTGTGTGTCTGTGTGTGTGTGTGTCACTGTGTGTGTGTCACTGTGTGTGTGTGTGTGTCACTGTGTGTGTGTGTGTCACTGTGTGTGTGTGTCACTGTGTGTGTGTGTCACTGTGTGTGTGTGTGTCACTGTGTGTGTGTGTGTCACTGTGTGTCTGTGTGTCACTGTGTGTCTGTGTGTCACTGTGTGTGTGTGTCACTGTGTGTGTGTCACTGTGTGTGTGTGTCACTGTGTGTGTGTGTGTCACTGTGTGTGTGTGTGTCACTGTGTGTGTCTGTGTGTCACTGTGTGTGTGTGTCACTGTGTGTGTCTGTGTGTGTGTGTGTCACTGTGTGTGTGTCACTGTGTGTGTGTCACTGTGTGTGTGTGTCACTGTGTGTGTCTGTGTGTGTGTGTGTCACTGTGTGTGTGTCACTGTGTGTGTGTGTGTGTGTCACTGTGTGTGTGTGTGTCACTGTGTGTGTGTGTGTGTCACTGTGTGTGTGTGTGTGTCACTGTGTGTGTCTCACTGTGTGTGTCACTGTGTGTGTCACTGTGTGTGTCACTGTGTGTGTGTGTGTCTGTGTGTGTGTGTGTCACTGTGTGTGTGTCATTGTGTGTGTGTCACTGTGTGTGTGTCACTGTGTGTGTGTGTGTCACTGTGTGTCTGTGTGTGTGTGTGTCACTGTGTGTGTGTCACTGTGTGTGTCTGTGTGTGTGTGTGTCACTGTGTGTGTGTGTGTGTCACTGTGTGTGTGTGTCACTGTGTGTGTCTGTGTGTGTCACTGTGTGTGTGTCACTGTGTGTGTGTGTGTCACTGTGTGTGTCTGTGTGTGTGTGTGTCACTGTGTGTGTGTGTCACTGTGTGTGTGTCACTGTGTGTGTGTGTGTGTCACTGTTTGTGTGTGTCACTGTGTGTGTCTGTGTGTGTGTGTCACTGTGTGTGTGTCACTGTGTGTGTGTCACTGTGTGTGTGTGTCACTGTGTGTGTCTGTGTGTGTGTGTGTGTGTCACTGTGTGTGTGTGTGTCACTGTGTGTGTGTCACTGTGTGTGTGTGTGTGTGTCACTGTGTGTGTGTATGTGTGTGTGTCACTGTGTGTGTCTGTGTGTGTGTGTGTCACTGTGTGTGTCACTGTGTGTGTGTGTGTCTGTGTGTGTGTGTGTGTGTCAGTGTGTGTGTGTCTGTGTGTGTGTGTCACTGTGTGTGTGTCACTGTGTGTGTGTGTCTGTGTGTGTGTGTGTGTCACTGTGTGTGTGTCACTGTGTGTGTGTGTGTCTGTGTGTGTGTGTCACTGTGTGTGTGTCACTGTGTGTGTCTGTGTGTGTGTGTGTCACTGTGTGTGTGTGTCACTGTGTGTGTGTGTCACTGTGTGTGTGTGTGTGTCACTGTGTGTGTGTGTCTGTGTGTGTGTGTCACTGTGTGTGTGTGTCACTGTGTGTGTCTGTGTGTGTGTGTGTCACTGTGTGTGTCACTGTGCGTGTGTGTGTCTGTGTGTGTGAGTGTCACTGTGTGTGTGTGTCTGTGTGTGTGTGTCACTGTGTGTGTGTCACTGTGTGTGTGTGTGTCACTGTGTGTGTGTCACTGTGTGTGTGTGTCTGTGTGTGTGTCACTGTGTGTGTGTCACTGTGTGTGTGTGTGTCACTGTGTGTGTGTGCCACTGTGTGTGTGTGTGTGTCACTGTGTGTGTGTGTCACTGTGTGTGTGTGTCACTGTGTGTGTGTGTGTCACTGTGTGTGTGTCACTGTGTGTGTGTGTCACTGTGTGTGTGTGTGTCACTGTGTGTGTGTGTCACTGTGTGTGTGTGTCACTGTGTGTGCGTCACTGTGTGTGTGTGTCTGTGTGTGTGTGTCACTGTGTGTGTGTCACTGTGTGTGTGTCACTGTGTGTGTGTGTGGCACTGTGTGTGTGTCTGTGTGTGTGTCACTGTGTGTCACTGTGTGTGTCACTGTGTGTGTGTGTCACTGTGTGTGTGTCACTGTGTGTGTCACTGTGTGTGTCTGTGTGTGTGTGTCTGTGTGTGTGTGTCACTGTGTGTGTGTGGCACTGTGTGTGTGTGTCTGTGTGTGTGTCACTGTGTGTCTGTGTGTGTGTCACTGTGTGTGTGTCACTGTGTGTGTGTCACTGTGTGTGTGTGTCACTGTGTGTGTGTGTCTGTGTGTCTGTGTGTGTCACTGTGTGTGTGTGTCTGTGTGTGTGTCACTGTGTGTGTGTGTATCTGTGTGTGTGTCTGTGTGTGTGTCACTGTGTGTGTCACTGTGTGTGTGTCACTGTGTGTGTGTCAATGTGTGTGTGTGTGTCACTGTGTGTGTGTCACTGTGTGTGTGTCATTGTGTGTGTGTGTCACTTTGTGTGTCACTGTGTGTGTGTCACTGTGTGTGTGTTTCACTGTGTGTGTGTGTCACTGTGTGTGTGTGTGTCACTGTGTGTGTCACTGTGTGTGTGTCTGTGTGTGTGTGTCACTGTGTGTGTGTGTGTCACTGTGTGTGTGTCACTGTGTGTGTGTGTGTCACTGTGTGTGTGTGTGTCACTGTGTGTGTGTGTCACTGTGTGTGTGTGTCTGTGTGTGTGTGTCTGTGTGTGTGTGTGTCTGTGTATGTGTGTCACTGTGTGTGTCACTGTGTGTGTGTCTCACTGTGTGTGTCACTGTGTGTGTGTCTCACTGTGTGTGTCACTGTGTGTGTGTGTCACTGTGTGTGTGTGTCACTGTGTGTCACTGTGTGTGTGTGTGTCACTGTGTCTGTGTGTGTGTCACTGTGTCTGTGTGTGTGTGTCACTATGTGTGTGTGTCACTGTGTATGTGTGTCTGTGTGTGTGTGTCACTGTGTGTGTCAATTTGTGTGTGTGTCACTGTGTCTGTGTGTGTCAATTTGTGTGTGTGTCACTGTGTGTGTGTCTGTGTGTGTCACTGTGTGTGTGTGTGTCACTGTGTGTGTGTGTCACTGTGTGTGTGTGTGTGTCACTGTGTGTGTGTCTGTGTGTGTCACTGTGTGTGTGTTTGTGTGTGTGTCACTGTGTGTGTGTGTGTGTCTGTCTGTGTCTGTGTGTGTCTGTGTCACTGTGTCTGTGTGTGTCACTGTGTGTGTCACTGTGTGTGTGTGTCACTGTGTGTGTGTCACTTTGTCTGTGTGTGTCTGTGTGTGTGTGTGTGTGTATCTGTGTCTCTGTGTGTGTGTCACTGTGTGTGTGTCACTGTGTCTGTGTGTGTGTGTGTCACTGTGTGTGTGTGTCTGTGTGTGTGTGTCTGTGTGTCACTGTGTGTGTGTGTCTGTGTGTGTGTGAGTGTGTGTGTGTCTGTGTGTGTGTGAGTGTGTGTGTGTCTGTGTGTGTGTCTGTGTGTGTGTGTCTGTGTGTGAGTGTGTGCCTGTCTGTGTGTTTGTGTCTGTGTGTTTGTGTCTGTGTGTGTGTGTGTCTGTGTGTGTGTGTCTGTCTGTGTGTGTCTGTATGTGTGTGTGTCTGTCTGTGTGTCTGTGTGTTTGTGTCTGTGTGTGTGTGTCACTGTGTGTGTCAATTTGTGTGTGTGTCACTGTGTCTGTGTGTGTCAATTTGTGTGTGTGTCACTGTGTGTGTGTCTGTGTGTGTCACTGTGTGTGTGTGTGTCACTGTGTGTGTGTGTCACTGTGTGTGTGTGTCACTGTGTGTGTGTGTGTCACTGTGTGTGTGTCTGTGTGTGTCACTGTGTGTGTGTTTGTGTGTGTGTCACTGTGTGTGTGTGTGTCTGTCTGTGTCTGTGTGTGTCTGTGTCACTGTGTCTGTGTGTGTCACTGTGTGTGTCACTGTGTGTGTGTGTCACTGTGTGTGTGTCACTTTGTCTGTGTGTGTCTGTGTGTGTGTGTGTATCTGTGTCTCTGTGTGTGTGTCACTGTGTGTGTGTCACTGTGTCTGTGTGTGTGTGTGTGTCACTGTGTGTGTGTGTCTGTGTGTGTGTGTCTGTGTGTCACTGTGTGTGTGTGTCTGTGTGTGTGTGAGTGTGTGTGTGTCTGTGTGTGTGTGAGTGTGTGTGTGTCTGTGTGTGTGTCTGTGTGTGTGTGTCTGTGTGTGAGTGTGTGCCTGTCTGTGTGTTTGTGTCTGTGTGTTTGTGTCTGTGTGTGTGTGTGTCTGTGTGTGTGTGTCTGTCTGTGTGTATCTGTGTGTGTGTGTGTGTGTCTGTCTGTCTGTGTGTCTGTGTGTTTGTGTCTGTGTGTGTGTGTCTGTGTGTGTGTCTGTGTGTTTGTGTCTGTCTGTGTGTGTCTGTGTGTGTCTGTCTGTGTGTCTGTGTAGACGTATAGAGCCAACGAGTGAGTGAGAGACTGGGTGAGTGAGTGACTCACTGAGCCAACGAGTGAGTGAGAGACTGGGTGAGTGAGTGACTCACTGAGCCAGGAAGTGAGAGAGAGACTGGGTGAGTGAGTGACTCACTGAGCCAGGGAGTGAGTGAGAGACTGGTTGAGTGAGTGACTCACTGAGCCAATGAGTGAGTGAGAGACTGGGTGAGTGAGTGACTCACTGAGCCAGGGAGTGAGTGAGAGACTGGGTGAGTGAGTGACTCACTGAGCCAACGAGTGAGTGAGAGACTGGGTGAGTGAGTGGCTCACTGAGCCAGGGAGTGAGTGAGAGACTGGGTGAGTGAGTGACTCACTGAGCCAACGAGTGAGTGAGAGACTTGGTGAGTGAGTGACTCACTGAGCCAACGAGTGAGTGAGAGACTGGGTGAGTGAGTGACTCACTGAGCCAGGGAGTGAGTGAGAGACTGGGTGAGTGAGTGGCTCACTGAGCCAACGAGTGAGTGAGAGACTGGGTGAGTGAGTGACTCACTGAGCCAGGGAGTGAGTGAGAGACTGGGTGAGTGAGTGGCTCACTGAGCCAGGGAGTGAGTGAGAGACTGGGTGAGTGAGTGGCTCACTGATCCAGGGAGTGAGTGAGAGACTGGTTGAGTGAGTGACTCACTGAGCCAGGGAGTGAGTGAGAGACTGGGTGAGTGAGTGACTCACTGAGCCAGGGAGTGAGAGAGAGACTGGGTGAGTGAGTGACTCACTGAGCCAGGGAGTGAGTGAGAGACTGGGTGAGTGAGTGACTCACTGAGCCAGGGAGTGAGAGAGAGACTGGGTGAGTGAGTGACTCACTGATCCAGGGAGTGAGTGAGAGACTGGGTGAGTGAGTGACTCACTGAGCCAGGGAGTGAGTGAGAGACTGGGTGAGTGAGTGACTCAATGATCCAGGGAGAGAGTGAGTGGGAGAGTGAGTGAGTGGGTGAGTGAGTTAGCCAGGGAGTGAGTGAGTGAGCGAATGGTTGAGTGAGTGAGTGGGTGAGTGAGTGAGTGAGTGGGAGAGTGAGTGAGTAAGTGGGTGAGTGAGTGGGAGAGTGAGTGAGAGAGTAGGTGAGTGAGTGGGTGAGCCAGTGAGTGAGCCAGTGAGCGAGCGAGTGAGCGAGTAAGTGAGCCAGTGAGCGAGTGAGTGAGCCAGTGAGTGAGTGAGTGACTGAGTGAGCGAGTGAGTGAGCCAGTGAGCGAGTGAGTGAGCGAGTAAGTGAGCCAGCGAGCGAGTGAGTGAGCGAGTGAGTGAGCCAGTGAGTGACTGAGTGGGTGAGTGAGTGAGCGAGTGAGTGAGCGAGTGAGTGAGCCAGTGAGTGACTGAGTGGGTGAGTGAGTGAGCGAGTGAGTGAGCCAGTGAGCGAGCCAGTGAGTGACTGAGTGGGTGAGTGAGTGAGCGAGTGAGTGAGCCAGTGAGCGAGTGAGTGAGCCAGTGAGCGAGTGAGTGAGCGAGTGAGTGAGCGAGTGAGTGAGCCAGCGAGCGAGTGAGTGAGTGACTGAGTGGGTGAGTGAGTGAGCGAGTGAGTGAGCCAGTGAGCGAGTGAGTGAGCGAGTGAGTGAGCCAGTGAGTGACTGAGTGGGTGAGTGAGTGAGCGAGTGAGTGAGCGAGTGAGTGAGCCAGTGAGTGACTGAGTGGGTGAGTGAGTGAGCGAGTGAGTGAGCCAGTGAGCGAGCCAGTGAGTGACTGAGTGGGTGAGTGAGTGAGCGAGTGAGTGAGCCAGTGAGCGAGTGAGTGAGCCAGTGAGCGAGTGAGTGAGCGAGTGAGTGAGCGAGTGAGTGAGCCAGCGAGCGAGTGAGTGAGTGACTGAGTGGGTGAGTGAGTGAGCGAGTGAGTGAGCCAGTGAGCGAGTGAGTGAGCGAGTGAGTGAATGAGTGAGCGAGCGAGTGAGCCAGTGAGCGAGCCAGTGAGTGACTGAGTGGGTGAGTGAGTGAGCGAGTGAGTGAGCCAGTGAGCGAGTGAGTGAGCGAGTGAGTGAGCCAGCGAGCGAGCCAGTGAGTGACTGAGCGAGCGAGTGAGCGAGCGAGCCATTGAGTGACTCACTGAGCCGCCATCAGCGAGCCAGCTTTGCAGTGCCACGATTCACCGATCCGCGCACCATCTGCGTGAATCTGCGAGCCAGGCGATTCACCGAGCCTCAGCTGCCCGTGGCTCGGTGAGCCGCCCCCGTGGCTCAGTGAGCCGTCCCCATGCCTGGCTCACCGGCCCGGGCGGGCGATGCCGGGAGCCGGGCCAGGAGCCGCAGCCGAGGGCTCGCAGACTCCCTGCGGAGATGGAGCGGTGGGTCGGCACGGAAGGGATCGGCTAGGAGGACCCCGTCACAGCAAGTGAGAGGCTCACTCGCTCGCTCGCTCGCTCACTCACTCACCAACTCACTCACCAACTTACTCACCAACTCGCTCGCTCACTCACAAACACACTCACCAACATACTCACCCACACGCTCACCAGCACGCTCACCAACTCGCTCACCGCTCGCTCGCTCGCTCACACACCAACTCGCTCGCTCACTCACCAACTCGCTCACCAACTCGCTCAACAACTCGCTCGCTCACTCACCAACACACTCACCAACTCGCTCGCTCACTCACCAACTCGCTCGCTCACTCACCAACTCGCTCACCAACTCGCTCACCAACTCGCTCGCTCACTCACCAACACACTCACCAACTCGCTCGCTCACTCACCAACTCGCTCGCTCACTCACCAACTCGCTCACCAACTCGCACACCAACTCGCTCGCTCGCTCACTCAGTCACCAACTCACTCACCAACTCGCTCGCTCACTCACCAACACACTCACCAACATACTCACCCACACGCTCACCAGCACGCTCACCAACTCGCTCACCAACTCGCTCGCCAACACACTCACCAACTCGCTCACCGCTCACTCGCTCGCTCGCTCACCAACACGCTCACCAACTCGCTCACCAACACGCTCGCTCGCTCACCAACTCGCTCACCAACTCGCTCACCAACACGCTCGCTCGCTCACCAACACGCTCACCAACTCGCTCACCAACACGCTCGCTCGCTCACCAACACGCTCACCAACTCGCTCACCAACACGCTCGCTCACTCACCAACTCGCTCACCAACTCGCTCACCAACTCGCTCACCAACACGCTCACCAACTCGCTCACCGCTCGCTCGCTCACTCACCAACTCGCTCGCTCACTCACCAACTCGCTCACCAACTCGCTCACCAACTCGCTCGCTCGCTCACCAACTCGCTCACCAACTCGCTCGCCAACACACTCACCAACTCGCTCACCGCTCACTCGCTCGCTCGCTCACCAACTCGCTCACCAACTCGCTCACCAACTCGCTCACCAACACGCTCACCAACTCGCTCACCAACTCGCTCACCAACTCGCTCACCAACACGCTCGCTCGCTCACTCGCTCGCTCGCTCACCAACACGCTCACCAACTCGCTCACCAACACGCTCGCTCGCTCACCAACTCGCTCACCAACTCGCTCACCAACTCGCTCGCTAACACACTCACCAACTCGCTCACCGCTCACTCGCTCGCTCGCTCACCAACACACTCACCAACTCGCTCACCAACTCGCTCACCAACACGCTCGCTCGCTCACCAACTCGCTCACCAACTCGCTCACCAACTCGCTCACCAACTCGCTCACCAACACACTCACCAACTCGCTCATCACTCACTCGCTCGCTCACCAACACACTCACCAACACGCTCACCAACTCGCTCACCGCTCACTCGCTCGCTCGCTCACCAACACGCTCACCAACTCGCTCACCAACTCGCTCACCAACACACTCACCAACACGCTCACCACTCGCTCGCTCGCTCACCAACTCGCTCACCAACTCGCTCACCAACTCGCTCACCAACACACTCACCAACTCGCTCATCACTCACTCGCTCGCTCACCAACACACTCACCAACTCGCTCACCAACTCGCTCACCGCTCACTCGCTCGCTCGCTCACCAACACGCTCACCAACTCGCTCACCAACTCGCTCACCAACACACTCACCAACTCGCTCACCGCTCGCTCGCTCACCAACACGCTCACCAACACACTCACCAACACACTCACCAACACACTCACCAACACGCTCACCAACTCGCTCACCAACTCGCTCACCAACACACTCACCAACTCGCTCACCGCTCGCTCGCTCGCTCACCAACACGCTCACCAACACACTCACCAACACACTCACCAACACACTCACCAACACGCTCACCAACTCGCTCACCAACTCGCTCACCAACACACTCACCAACTCGCTCACCGCTCGCTCGCTCGCTCACCAACACGCTCACCAACACACTCACCAACACGCTCACCAACACACTCACCAACACACTCACCAACACGCTCACCAACTCGCTCACCAACTCGCTCACCAACACACTCACCAACTCGCTCACCGCTCGCTCGCTCGCTCACCAACACGCTCACCAACACACTCACCAACACGCTCACCAACACACTCACCAACACACTCACCAACACGCTCACCAACACACTCACCAACACACTCACCAACACGCTCACCAACACACTCACCAACACACTCACCAACACGCTCGCTCGCTCACCAACACGCTCACCAACTCGCTCACTCACCAACACACTCACCAACACGCTCACCAACACACTCACCAACACACTCACCAACACACTCACCAACACACTCACCAACACGCTCGCTCGCTCACCAACACGCTCACCAACACACTCACCAACACACTCACCAACACACTCACCAACACACTCACCAACACGCTCACCAACTCGCTCACTCACCAACACACTCACCAACACGCTCACCAACACACTCACCAACACGCTCACCAACACACTCACCAACACACTCACCAACACGCTCGCTCGCTCACCAACACGCTCACCAACTCGCTCACTCACCAACACACTCACCAACACGCTCACCAACACGCTCGCTCGCTCACCAACACACTCACCAACACACTCACCATCACACTCACCAACACACTCACCAACACACTCACCACCACACTCACCAACACACTCACCACCACACTCACCACCACACTCACCACTACACTCACCACCACGCTCACCACCACACTCACCACCACACTCACCACCACACTCACCACTACACTCACCACTACACTCACCACCACACTCACCACCACACTCACCACTACACTCACCACCACACTCACCACTACACTCACCACCACACTCACCACCACACTCACCACCACACTCACCACCACACTCACCACCACACTCACCACCACACTCACTACCACACTCACTACTACACTCACCACTACACTCACCACCACACTCACCACCACACTCACCACTACACTCACCACCACACTCACCACTACACTCACCACCACACTCACCACCACACTCACCACTACACTCACCACCACACTCACCACCACACTCACCACCACACTCACCACCACGTTCACCACCACACTCACCACCACACTCACCACCACACTCACCACTACACTCACCACTACACTCACCACCACACTCACCACCACACTCACCACCACACTCACCAACTCGCTCACCAACTCACTCACCACCACACTCACCAACACGCTCACCAACTCGCTCACCAACACACTCACCAACACACTCACCAACACGCTCACCAACTCGCTCACCAACACGCTCACCAACACGCTCGCTCGCTCACCAACACGCTCACCACTCGCTCGCTCGCTCACCAACACACTCACCACACACTCACCAACACACTCACCAACACGCTCACCAACACACTCACCAACACGCTCACCAACACACTCACCAACACACTCACCAACACGCTCACCAACACACTCACCAACACACTCACCAACACGCTCACCAACACACTCACCAACACACTCACCAACACGCTCGCTCGCTCACCACCACACTCACCAACTCGCTCACCAACTCGCTCACCAACTCGTTCACCAACACACTCACCAACTCGCTCGCTCGCTCACCACCACACTCACCAACTCGCTCACCAACTCGCTCACCAACTCGTTCACCAACACACTCACCAACACGCTCGCTCGCTCACCACCACACTCACCAACTCGCTCACCAACACACTCACCAACTCGCTCACCAACATGCTCACCAACACGCTCACCAACACACTCACCAACTCGCTCACCAACATGCTCACCAACACGCTCACCAACACGCTCACCAACTCGCTCACCAGCACGCTCACCAACACGCTCACCAACTCGCTCATCACTCACTCGCTCGCTCGCTCACCAACACGCTCACCAACTCGCTCACCAACACACTCACCAACACGCTCACCAACTCGCTCACCGCTCACTCGCTCGCTCGCTCACCAACACGCTCACCAACTCGCTCACCAACTCGCTCACCAACACACTCACCAACACGCTCACCACTCGCTCGCTCGCTCACCAACTCGCTCACCAACTCGCTCACCAACTCGCTCACCAACACACTCACCAAATCGCTCATCACTCACTCGCTCGCTCACCAACACACTCACCAACACGCTCACCAACTCGCTCACCAACTCGCTCACCAACACACTCACCAACTCGCTCATCACTCACTCGCTCGCTCACCAACACACTCACCAACACGCTCACCAACTCGCTCACCGCTCACTCGCTCGCTCACCAACACGCTCACCAACTCGCTCACCAACTCGCTCACCGCTTGCTCGCTCGCTCACCAACACGCTCACCAACTCGCTCACCAACTCGCTCACCAACTCGCTCACCAACTCGCTCACCAACACGCTCGCCAACTCGCTCGCTCACCAACTCGCTCACCAACTCGCTCACCAACTCGCTCACCAACACACTCACCAAATCGCTCATCACTCACTCGCTCGCTCACCAACACACTCACCAACACGCTCACCAACTCGCTCACCAACTCGCTCACCAACACACTCACCAACTCGCTCATCACTCACTCGCTCGCTCACCAACACACTCACCAACACGCTCACCAACTCGCTCACCGCTCACTCGCTCGCTCACCAACACGCTCACCAACTCGCTCACCAACTCGCTCACCGCTCACATCGCTCGCTCACCAACACGCTCACCAACACGCTCACCAACTCGCTCACCAACTCGCTCACCAACACGCTCGCCAACTCGCTCACTCACCAACACGCTCACCAACTCACTCACTCACCAACACACTCACCAACACGCTCGCTCGCTCACCAACACACTCACCAACACACTCACCATCACACTCACCAACACACTCACCACCACACTCACCAACTCGCTCACCAACACACTCACCAACACACTCACCACCACACTCACCAACACACTCACCAACACACTCACCACCACACTCACCAACTCACTCACCAACACACTCACCAACTCACTCACCAACACACTCACCAACTCACTCACCAACTCGCTCACCAACACACTCACCACTACACTCACCACTACACTCACCACTACTACACTCACCACTCATCACCACACTCACCACCACACTCACCACCACGCTCACCACCACGCTCACCACCACACTCACCAACACACTCACCACTACACTCACCACTGCACTCACCACTACACTCACCACTACTACACTCACCACTCATCACCACACTCACCACTACACTCACCACCACGCTCACCACCACACTCACCACTACACTCACCACCACGCTCACCACCACACTCACCACCACACTCACCACCACACTCATCACCACACTCACCACTACACTCACCACCACACTCACCACCACGCTCACCACCACACTCACCACCACGCTCACCACCACACTCACCACCACACTCACCACCACGCTCACCACCACACTCACCACCACACTCACCACCACCACCACACTCACCACCACACTCACCACCACACTCACCACCACACTCACTACTACACTCACCACCACACTCACCACCACACTCACCACTACACTCACCACCACGTTCACCACCACACTCACCACCACACTCACCACCACACTCACCACCACACTCACCACTACACTCACCACCACACTCACCACCACACTCACCACTACACTCACCACCACACTCACCACTACACTCACCACCACACTCACCACCACACTCACCACTACACTCACCACCACACTCACCACCACACTCACCACTACACTCACCACTACACTCACCAACACACTCACCACTCACTCACCACCACACTCACCACCACACTCACCATCACACTCACCACCACACTCACCACCACACTCACCACTACACTCACCACCACACTCACCACCACACTCACCACTACACTCACCACCACACTCACCACCACACTCA
The DNA here is from genome assembly GCF_964198595.1 of Lampetra fluviatilis. Lineage (NCBI taxonomy): Eukaryota > Metazoa > Chordata > Hyperoartia > Petromyzontiformes > Petromyzontidae > Lampetra > Lampetra fluviatilis. The sequence goes on along the minus strand of NW_027621618.1, from coordinate 19,094 downwards.
CCACCACACTCACCACCACACTCACCAACACACTCACCACTCACTCACCACCACACTCACCACCACACTCACCACCACACTCACCACCACACTCACCACCACGTTCACCACCACACTCACCACTACACTCACCACCACACTCACCACCACACTCACCACCACCACCACACTCACCACCACACTCACCACCACACTCACCACCACCACCACACTCACCACCACACTCACCACCACACTCACCACCACACTCACCACCACCACCACACTCACCACCACACTCACCACCACACTCACCACCACACTCACCACCACACTCACTACTACACTCACCACCACACTCACCACCACACTCACCACCACACTCACCACTACACTCACCACCACGTTCACCACCACACTCACCACTACACTCACCACCACACTCACCACCACACTCACCACCACACTCACCACCACGCTCACCACCACGCTCACCACTACACTCACCACCACACTCACCACTACACTCACAACTACACTCACCACCACACTCACCACCACACTCACCACCACGCTCACCACCACACTCACCACCACACTCACCACCACACTCACCACTACACTCACCACCACACTCACAACTACACTCACCACCACACTCACCACCACACTCACCACTACACTCACCACCACACTCACCACCACGTTCACCACCACACTCACCACCACACTCACCACTACACTCACCACCACACTCACCACCACGTTCACCACCACACTCACCACCACACTCACCACTACACTCACCACCACACTCACCACTACACTCACCACTACACTCACCACCACACTCACCACCACACTCACCACCACACTCACCACCACGTTCACCACCACACTCACCACTCACTCACCACTACACTCACCACCACACTCACCACTCACTCACCACTACACTCACAACTACACTCACCACCACACTCACCACCACGCTCACCACCACACTCACCACCACACTCACCACCACACTCACCACCACGCTCACCACCACACTCACCACCACACTCACCACCACACTCACCACCACACTCACCACCACACTCACCACCACACTCACCACCACACTCACCACCACACTCACCACTACACTCACAACTACACTCACCACCACACTCACCACCACACTCACCACTCACTCACCACTACACTCACCACCACACTCACCACTCACTCACCACTACACTCACAACTACACTCACCACCACGTTCACCACCACACTCACCACTCACTCACCACTACACTCACCACCACACTCACCACTCACTCACCACTACACTCACAACTACACTCACCACCACACTCACCACCACACTCACCACCACACTCACCACCACACTCACCACCACGCTCACCACCACACTCACCACCACACTCACCACCACGCTCACCACCACACTCACCACTCACTCACCACCACACTCACCACCACGCTCACCACCACGCTCACCACCACACTCACCACCACACTCACGGCCACCGGGGCTGGGTTGTGGCTGGGTTTTTGTGTTGTGGCTGGATTGTTGTGTTGGGCTGGGTTGTGGCTGGGTTGTTGTGTTTGGTTGTGGCTAACCCCACATGAGGGAGGGAGGGGTGGTGGTGGTGGTGGTGGTGTGTGTGTGGTGGTGGTGGTGGTGGTGATGGTGGTGGTGGTGTGTGTGGTGGTGGTGTGTGTGTGTGTGGTGGTGGTGATGGTGGTGGTGTGTGTGTGTGTGTGGTGGTGGTGGTGGTGGTGGGGGTGGTGGTGGTGGTGTGTGTGTGTGTGTGGCGGTGGTGGTGGTGGTGGTGTGTGTGTGTGGCGGTGGTGGTGGTGGTGGTGGTGTGTGTGTGTGTGGTGGGGGTGGTGGTGGTGGTGGTGTGTGTGTGTGGCGGTGGTGGTGGTGGTGGTGGTGTGTGTGTGTGTGGTGGGGGTGGTGGTGGTGGTGGTGTGTGTGTGGCGGTGGTGGTGGTGGTGGTGGTGTGTGTGTGTGTGGTGGGGGTGGTGGTGGTGGTGTGTGTGTGTGTGTGGCGGTGGTGGTGATGGTGGTGGTGGTGGTGGTGATGGTGGTGGGGGTGGTGGTGGTGGTTGTGGGGGTCTCGTGAATTATTGATGTTCAGCATTTGAGGGAGATGGCTGTTGCCTTCCTGCTCCTCGCTATGAATTAGCGATGGCACCCGAGGGAGATTGGCAGAGCTGCCCCAGGTAGCCTCTGGCAGGGCTGTAGGGGCAAGTGCAGTGTCACACACACAGGAAAAGCTCCCCCAGGTAGCCTCTGGCAGGGCTGTAGGGGCAAGTGCTATCAGCAACAGCGCCTTTGATGTACGCACGCAGGCAAAGCTCCCCCAGGTAGCCTCTGGCAGGGCTGTAGGGGCAAGTGCAGTGTCACACACACAGGAAAAGCTGCCCCAGGTAGCCTCTGGCAGGGCTGTAGGGGCAAGTGCAGTGTCACACACACACACACACAGACAAAGCTCCCCCAGGTAGCCTCTGACAGGGCTGTAGGGGCAAGTGCTATCAGCAGCAGCGCCTTTGATGTACGCACGCAGGCAAAGCTCCCCCAAGTAGCCTCTAGCAGGGCTGTAGGGGCAAGTGTAGTGTGACACACACAGACAAAGCTGCCCCAGGTAGCCTCTAGCAGGGCTGTAGGGGCAAGTGCTGTGTCACACACACAGACAAAGCTCCCCCAGGTAGCCTCTAGCAGGGCTGGAGGGGCAAGTGCAGTGTCACACACAGACAAAGCTCCCCCAGGTAGCCTCTAGCAGGGCTGTAGGGGCAAGTGCAGTGTCACACAGACACAGGAAAAGCTGCCCCAGGTAGCCTCTAGCAGGGCTGTAGGGGCAAGTGCTGTCAGTAGCGAGTAGCAACACCGCCTGTGATGTACACACACAGACAAAGCTCCCCCAGGTAGCATCTACACACACAAAGACAGGGGTAGTGATAGGGGTAGTGGTAGGGGTAGTGATAGGGGTAGTGATAGGGGTAGTGGTAAGGGTAGTGATAGGGGTAGTGATAGGGGTAGTGATAGGGGTAGTGATAGGGGTAGTGATAGGGGTAGTGGTGGGGGTAGTGGTAGGGGTAGTGATAGGGGTAGTGATAGGGGTAGTGATAGGGGTAGTGATGGGGGTAGTGGTAGGGGTAGTGATGGGGGTAGTGGTAGGGGTAGTGATAGGGGTAGTGATAGGGGTAGTGGTAGGGGTAGTGGTAGGGGTAGTGATAGGGGTAGTGATGGGGGTAGTGGTAGGGGTAGTGATAGGGGTAGTGATGGGGGTAGTGGTAGGGGTAGTGGTAGGGGTAGTGATGGGGGTAGTGGTAGGGGTAGTGATAGGGGTGAAGATCGCTCTCGCTGTTTCCTCACCCCTCTGTCTATCCCCATAATCTAAATTGACAGATTTGCAAAGGAAATTGAAATGGGGTTGGGCTTGCGGGTACGGATTATGTTGAATCGAGAAATACACACGCACAGATACACACACACACAGACACACACAGATACACACACAGAGACATCACACACAGATACACATACAGATACACACACACACAGATACACACACAGAGACATCACACACAGATACACACACACACACACAGACACACACAGATACACACACAGAGACATCACACACAGATACACACACACACAGACACATACAGATACACACACAGAGACATCACACACAGATACACACACAGATACACACACACACACAGATACACACACACACAGACACATACAGATACACACACAGAGATAGATACACACAGATACACACACACACAGACACACACACAGATACATACACACACAGACACACACAGATACACACACAGAGACATCACACACAGATACACATACAGATACACACACACACAGACACACACAGATACACACACACACACAGACACATACAGATACACACACAGAGACATCACACACAGATACACATACAGATACACACACACACAGACACACACAGATACACACACACACACAGACACATACAGATACACACACACACAGACACACACACAGATACATACACACACAGACACACACACACACACAGATACACACACAGATACACACACAGATACACACACACAGATACACACACAGATACACACACACAGATACACACACACAGGTACACACACGCAGATACACACACAGAAACATCACACACAGATACACACACAGATACACACACACACAGACACATGCAGATACACACACAGATACACACACACAGATACACACACACAGATACACACACACAGATACACACACACAGACACATACAGATACACACACAGATACACACACACAGATACACACACAGATACACACACACACAGATAGATACACACAGATACACACACACAGACACATACAGATACACAGATACAAAACACACAGATACACAGACATCACACACAGGTACACACACACAGATACACACACACAGATAGATACACACACATACACAGACACACACACACAGATACACACACACAGTGACACACACACACAGTGACACACACACAGTGACACATAGTGACACACACAGACACACACACAGTGCCACACACACACACAGTGCCACACACACACACAGATACACACACACAGATACACACACACAGATACACACACACACACATATAAACACACACACAGATAGATACACGCACAGAGACATATACACACATAGAGAGGTACACACACACAAGGATACACAAACACAGATATATAACACACAGATACACAGATAAACACACACAGATACACCCACACACACAGAGATACACCCACACACACAGAGATAAACACACACACACACAGAGATACACACACACAGATACACACACACAGAGATAAACACACAGATACACACACACAGCTACACACACACAGAGATACACACACACAAAGATGCACACACAGAGATACACACACAGATACACACACACAGATACACACACACAGCTACACACACACAGAGATACACACACACAGAGATGCACACACAGAGATACACACACACACACAGAGATACACACACAGATACACACACACAGATACACACACACAGATACACACACACAGCTACACACACACAGAGATAAACACACACACAGAGATACACACACAGAGATACACACACAGATACACACACACACAGCTACACACACACAGAGATAAACACACACACACAGAGAGACACACACACAGATACACCCACACACACAGAGATACACACACAGAGATACACACACAGACATATACACACAGCGTGCCTAGCAAGGCGATGTTGAATAATCCTTGCCAGGACCTTTCCCGGCCTCACACTGAGGAGTGAGATGCCCCTGTAGTTGTTACAGTCTGTGCGGTCCCCCTTCTTAAAGAGGGGGACCCACCAGGGCATCCTTCCAATCCTGCGGAACCCAATCCAGTGGTCCAGACTGTTGTTATGATGTCATGTAGGGCAGTCTGTGCACAAACGCCACCCTCCCTCAGCATTTCGCTTGGGAGATCATCTCTGCCCGGTTGCCTTTCCTGGTCTCAGACTCCGGATCGCCCTCAGTACTTCCTCAACAGATGGCACCTCAGCCAGCCACTCACAGGGGGTGACCTCTTCCAATATTTGAGGCACCGCAGCCTCAGCAGGGTCATCCCCACTTTGTGCCACGATGTTTTCCTGGCCGAGAGATTTTCCCTCACCCAGGACCTCACAGAGATGCTCAGCAAATCTGCAAACCTGTTCCTGGGGGTCGGAGATTGGATCACCGTTTTTTCCTCTAATGATGGTAATAGGTGTGGCGATGCAGGTTGCTTTTTTTAAATCCTTTATATTAAGTTCGCTTGCTTGCTTGCTTAGGACCGTGCAAATCTTTCGGTCGTTTTTTATTTAAATCCTTTATATTAAGTTCGCTTGCTTGCTTGCTTGCTTAGGACCGTGCAAATCTTTCGGTCGTTTTTTATTTAAATCCTTTATATTAAGTTCGCTTGCTTGCTTGCTTAGGACCGTGCAAATCTTTCGGTCGTTTTTTATTTAAATCCTTTATATTAAGTTCGCTTGCTTGCTTGCTTAGGACCGTGCAAATCTTTCGGTCGTTTTTTATTTAAATCCTTTATATTAAGTTCGCTTGCTTGCTTGCTTAGGACCGTGCAAATCTTTCGGTCGTTTTTTATTTAAATCCTTTATATTAAGTTCGCTTGCTTGCTTGCTTAGGACCGTGCAAATCTTTCGGTCGTTTTTTATTTAAATCCTTTATATTAAGTTCGCTTGCTTGCTTGCTTAGGACCGTGCAAATCTTTCGGTCGTTTTTTATTTAAATCCTTTATATTAAGTTCGCTTGCTTGCTTGCTTAGGACCGTGCAAATCTTTCGGTCGTTTTTTATTTAAATCCTTTATATTAAGTTCGCTTGCTTGCTTGCTTAGGACCGTGCAAATCTTTCGGTCGTTTTTTATTTAAATCCTTTATATTAAGTTCGCTTGCTTGCTTGCTTGCTTAGGACCGTGCAAATCTTTCGGTCGTTTTTTATTTAAATCCTTTATATTAAGTTCGCTTGCTTGCTTGCTTGCTTACGACCGTGCAAATCTTTCGGTCGTTTTTTAACCCACTTCCCGTGATCCAATCGAGCTGACATTTTGCACACAGACTCGTTGTGCGTGACAATTGATTCCAAAATTTTACACTTTTCAGGGAAATTTTTTTTAAATATTTAATTACCAATTGTTTAACGGTGCAATGCAATCATCTGACCCATAGGTGGCAGCCATCTCAAGCCAGAGGACGAGAGGACTCTAGCCGCCACGCATATAAAGGATTTAGAGTGAAAAACTTTGTTTTTACGGGTTAATTTTTGATGGAGTTAAAGAGCGATTTGTGATCGCGGGCCACTGAGGCAGATTTTATCTCCTCGGCAACCCGCGACCGCCACTCCTTGTAAACCGATGGTCAGTGGGCAGATCATCAGCTCCACGGTAGGTCCTGGTGTCAAGGACATGGGCCCGCATCCGCTGGTCCGTCACTACGTAGTCCAGCAGATGCTCTTGTTTGGACCAGGCACGGGTCTGTGGGACTCTGTGTGAGTCTGTGGGTCTTTGTGTGAGTCTGTGGGTCTCTGTGTGATTCTGTGGGTCTCTGTGTGAGTCTGTGGGTCTCTGTGTGATTCTGTGGGTCTCTGTGTGAGTCTGTGGGTCTCTGTGTGAATCTGTGGGTCTCTGTGTGATTCTGTGGGTCTCTGTGCGAGTCTGTGGGTCTCTGTGTGAATCTGTGGGTCTCTGTTGCGAGTCTGTGGGTCTCTGTGTGAGTCTGTGGGTCTCTGTGTGAGTCTGTGGGTCTCTGTGTGAGTCTGTGGGTCTCTGTGTGAATCTGTGGGTCTCTGTGTGATTCTGTGGGTCTCTGTGTGAGTCTGTGGGTCTCTGTGTGAGTCTGTGGGTCTCTGTGAGAGTCTGTGGGTCTCTGTGCGAGTCTGTGGGTCTCTGTGTGAATCTGTGGGTCTCTGTTGCGAGTCTGTGGGTCTCTGTGTGAGTCTGTGGGTCTCTGTGTGAGTCTGTGGGTCTCTGTGTGAGTCTGTGGGTCTCTGTGTGAATCTGTGGGTCTCTGTGTGATTCTGTGGGTCTCTGTGTGAGTCTGTGGGTCTCTGTGTGAATCTGTGGGTCTCTGTGTGAGTCTATGGGTCTCTGTGTGAGTCTGTGGGTCTTTGTGTGAGTCTGTGGGTCTATGTGTGAGTCTGTGGGTCTCTGTGCGAGTCTGTGGGTCTCCGTGTGAGTCTATGGGTCTCTGTGTGAGTCTATGGGTCTCTGTGTGATTCTGTGGGTCTCTGTGTGAGTCTGTGGGTCTCTGTGTGAGTCTGAGTCTGTGTGCGAGTTTGTGGGTCTCTATGTGAGTCTGTGGGTCTCTGTGTGGGTCTGTGGGTCTCTGTGTGAGTCTGTGGGTCTCTGTGTGAGTCTGAGTCTGTGTGCGAGTTTGTGGGTCTCTATGTGAGTCTGTGGGTCTTTGTGTGAGTCTGTGGGTTTCTGTGTGAGTCTGTGGGTCTCTGTGTGAGTCTGTGGGTCTCTGTGCGAGTCTCTGTGTGAGTCTGTAGGTCTCTGCGCGGGTCTGTGGGTCTCTGTGTGAGTCTGTGGGTCTCTGTGTGAGTCTGTGGGTCTCTGCGTGAGTCTGTGGGTCTCTGTGCGAGTCTCTGTGTGAGTCTGTAGGTCTCTGCGCGGGTCTGTGGGTCTCTGTGTGAGTCTGTGGGTCTCTGTGTGAGTCTGTGGGTCTCTGCGTGAGTCTGTGGGTCTCTGCGTGAGTCTGTGGGTCTCTGTGTGAGTCTGTGGGTCTCTGTGTGAGTCTGTGGGTCTCTGTGTGAGTCTGTGGGTCTCTGTGTGACTCTGTGGGTCTTTGTGTGAGTCTATGGGCCTCTGTGTGAGTCTGTGGGTCTCTGTGTGAGTCTGTGGGTCTCTGTGTGAGTCTGTGGGTCTCTGTGTGAGTCTGTGGGTCTCTGTGTGAGTCTATGGGTCTCTGTGTGATTCTGTGGGTCTCTGTGTGAGTCTGAGTCTGTGTGCGAGTTTGTGGGTCTCTATGTGAGTCTGTGGGTCTCTGTGTGATTCTGTGGGTCTCTGTGTGATTCTGTGGGTCTCTGTGTGAGTCTTTGGGTCTCTGTGTGAGTCTGTGGGTCTCTGTGTGATTCTGTGGGTCTCTGTGTGATTCTGTGGGTCTCTGTGTGAATCTGAGTCTGTGTGTGAGTCTGTGGGTCTATGTGTGAGTTTGTGGGTCTCTGTGTGAGTCGGTGGGTCTCTGTGTGAGTCTGTGGGTCTCTGTGTGAGTCTGAGTCTGTGTGCGAGTTTGTGGGTCTCTATGTGAGTCTGTGGGTCTTTGTGTGAGTCTGTGGGTCTCTGTGTGAGTCTGTGGGTCTCTGTGTGAGTCTGTGGGTCTCTGTGCGAGTCTCTGTGTGAGTCTGTAGGTCTCTGCGCGGGTCTGTGGGTCTCTGTGTGAGTCTGTGGGTCTCTGTGTGAGTCTGTGGGTCTCTGTGTGAGTCTGTGGGTCTCTGTGTGAGTCTGTGGGTCTCTGTGTGAGTCTGTGGGTCTCTGTGTGAGTCTATGGGCCTCTGTGTGAGTCTGTGGGTCTCTGTGTGAGTCTGTGGGTCTCTGTGTGAGTCTGTGGGTCTCTGTGTGAGTCTGTGGGTCTCTGTGTGAGTCTATGGGTCTCTGTGTGATTCTGTGGGTCTCTGTGTGAGTCTGAGTCTGTGTGCGAGTTTGTGGGTCTCTATGTGAGTCTGTGGGTCTCTGTGTGATTCTGTGGGTCTCTGTGTGAGTCTGTGGGTCTCTGTGTGAGTATTTGGGTCTCTGTGTGAGTCTGTAGGTCTCTGTGTGATTCTGTGGGTCTCTGTGTGATTCTGTGGGTCTCTGTGTGAATCTGTGGGTCTCTGTGTGAGTCTGTGGGTCTCTGTGTGATTCTGTGGGTCTCTGTGTGATTCTGTGGGTCTCTGTGTGAGTCTTTGGGTCTCTGTGTGAGTCTGTGGGTCTCTGTGTGAGTCTGAGTCTGTGTGCGAGTTTGTGGGTCTCTGTGTGATTCTGTGGGTCTCTGTGTGATTCTGTGGGTCTCTGTGTGAGTCTTTGGGTCTCTGTGTGAATCTGTGGGTCTCTGTGTGAGTCTGAGTCTGTGTGCGAGTTTGTGGGTCTCTATGTGAGTCTGTGGGTCTTTGTATGAGTCTATGGGTCTCTGTGTGAGTCTGTGGGTCTCTGTGCGAGTCTGTGGGTCTCCGTGTGAGTCTATGGGTCTCTGTGTGAGTCTATGGGTCTCTGTGTGAGTGTGTGGGTCTCTGCGTGAGTCTGTAGGTCTCTGCGTGAGTCTGTGGGTCTCTGTGTGATTCTGTGGGTCTCTGTGTGAGTCTTTGGGTCTCTGTGAGAGTCTGTGGGTCTTTGTGTGATTCTGTGGGTCTCTGTGTGATTCTGTGGGTCTCTGTGTGAATCTGAGTCTGTGTGTGAGTCTGTGGGTCTATGTGTGAGTTTGTGGGTCTCTGTGTGAGTCGGTGGGTCTCTGTGTGAGTCTGTGGGTCTCTGTGTGAGTCTGAGTCTGTGTGCGAGTTTGTGTGTCTCTATGTGAGTCTGTGGGTCTTTGTGTGAGTCTGTGGGTCTCTGTGTGAGTCTGTGGGTCTCTGTCTGAGTCTGTGGGTCTCTGTGCGAGTCTCTGTGTGAGTCTGTAGGTCTCTGCGCGGGTCTGTGGGTCTCTGTGTGAGTCTGTGGGTCTCTGTGTGAGTCTGTGGGTCTCTGCGTGAGTCTGTGGGTCTCTGTGTGAGTATGTGGGTCTCTGTGTGAGTCTGTGGGTCTCTGTGTGAGTCTGTGGGTCTCTGTGTGAGTCTATGGGCCTCTGTGTGAGTCTGTGGGTCTCTGTGTGAGTCTGTGGGTCTCTGTGTGAGTCTGTGGGTCTCTGTGTGAGTCTATGGGTCTCTGTGTGATTCTGTGGGTCTCTGTGTGAGTCTGAGTCTGTGTGCGAGTTAGTGGGTCTCTATGTGAGTCTGTGGGTCTCTGTGTGATTCTGTGGGTCTCTGTGTGATTCTGTGGGTCTCTGTGTGAGTCTTTGGGTCTCTGTGTGAGTCTGTGGGTCTCTGTGTGAGTCTGTGGGTCTCTGTGTGAGTCTGTGGGTCTCTGTGTGAGTCTGAGTCTGTGTGCGAGTTTGTGGGTCTCTATGTGAGTCTGTGGGTCTTTGTGTGAGTCTGTGGGTCTCTGTGTGAGTCTGTGGGTCTTTGTGTGAGTCTGTGGGTCTCTGTGTGAGTCTATGGGTCTCTGTGTGAGTCTGTGGGTCTCTGTGCGAGTCTGTGGGTCTCCGTGTGAGTCTATGGGTCTCTGTGTGAGTGTGTGGGTCTCTGCGTGAGTCTGTAGGTCTCTGCGTGAGTCTGTGGGTCTCTGTGTGAGTATGTGGCTCTCTGTGTGAGTCTGTGGGTCTCTATGTGATTATGTGGGTCTCTGTGTGAGTCTGTGGGTCTCTGTGTGAGTCTGTGGGCCTCTGTGTGAGTCTGTGGGTCTCTGTGTGAGTCTGTGGGTCTCTCTGTGAGTCTGTGGGTCTCTGTGTGAGTCTGTGGGTCTCTGTGCGAGTCTGTGGGTTTCTGTGTGATTTTTTGGGTCTCTGTGCGAGTCTGTGGGTCTCTGTGTGAATCTATGGGTCTCTGTTTGAGTCTGTGGGTCTCTGTGTGAGTCTGTGGGTCTCTGTGTGAGTCTGTGGGTCTCTGTGTGAATCTGTGGGTCTCTGTGTGAGTCTATGGGTCTCTGTGTGAGTCTGTGGGTCTCTGTGGGAGTCTGTGGGTCTCTGTGTGAGTCTGTGGGTCTCTGTGTAAGTCTGTGGGTCTCTGTGTGAGTCTGTGGGTCTCTGTGTGAGTCTGTGGGTCTCTGTGTGAGTCTGTGGGTCTTTGTGTGAGTCTGTGGGTCTCTGTGTGAGTCTGTAGTTCTCTGTGTGAGTCTGTGGGTCTCTGTGTGATTTTGTGGGTCTCTATGTGAGTCTGTGGGTCTCTGTGCTAGTCTGTGGGTCTCTGTGCGAGTCTGTGGGTTTCTGTGTGATTTTTTGGGTCTCTGTGCGAGTCTGTGGGTCTTTGTGTGAGTGTGTGGGTCTCTGTGTGAGTCTGTAGGTCTCTGTGTGAGTCTGTGGGTCTCTGTGTGATTTTGTGGGTCTCTATGTGAGTCTGTGGGTGTCTGTGTGATCCTGTGGGTCTCTGTGTAAGTCTGTGGGTCTCTGTGTGAGTCTGTGGGTCTCTGTGTGAGTCTGTGGGTCTCTATGTGAGTCTGTGGGTGTCTGTGTGATCCTGTGGGTCTCTGTGTAAGTCTGTGGGTCTCTGTGTGAGTCTGTGGGTCTCTGTGTGAGTCTGTGGGTCTCTGTGTGAGTCTGTGGGTCTCTGTGTGAGTCTGTGGGTCTCTGTGTGATTTTGTGGGTCTCTATGTGAGTCTGTGGGTCTCTGTGCTAGTCTGTGGGTCTCTATGTGAGTCTGTGGGTCTCTGTGCGAGTCTGTGGGTCTCTGTGTGAGTCTGTGGGTCTTTGTGTGAGTGTGTGGGTCTCTGTGTGAGTCTGTAGGTCTCTGTGCTAGTCTGTGGGTCTCTATGTGAGTCTGTGGGTCTCTATGTGAGTCTGTGGGTGTCTGTGTGATCCTGTGGGTCTCTGTGTAAGTCTGTGGGTCTCTGTGTGAGTCTGTGGGTCTCTGTGTGAGTCTGTGGGTCTCTATGTGAGTCTGTGGGTGTCTGTGTGATCCTGTGGGTCTCTGTGTAAGTCTGTGGGTCTCTGTGTGAGTCTGTGGGTCTCTGTGTGAGTCTGTGGGTCTCTGTGTGAGTCTGTGGGTCTCTATGTGAGTCTGTGGGTGTCTGTGTGATCCTGTGGGTCTCTGTCTGAGTCTGTGGGTCTCTGTGCGAGTCTCTGTGTGAGTCTGTAGGTCTCTGCGCGGGTCTGTGGGTCTCTGTGTGAGTCTGTGGGTCTCTGTGTGAGTCTGTGGGTCTCTGCGTGAGTCTGTGGGTCTCTGTGTGAGTATGTGGGTCTCTGTGTGAGTCTGTGGGTCTCTGTGTGAGTCTGTGGGTCTCTGTGTGAGTCTATGGGCCTCTGTGTGAGTCTGTGGGTCTCTGTGTGAGTCTGTGGGTCTCTGTGTGAGTCTGTGGGTCTCTGTGTGAGTCTATGGGTCTCTGTGTGATTCTGTGGGTCTCTGTGTGAGTCTGAGTCTGTGTGCGAGTTAGTGGGTCTCTATGTGAGTCTGTGGGTCTCTGTGTGATTCTGTGGGTCTCTGTGTGATTCTGTGGGTCTCTGTGTGAGTCTTTGGGTCTCTGTGTGAGTCTGTGGGTCTCTGTGTGAGTCTGTGGGTCTCTGTGTGAGTCTGTGGGTCTCTGTGTGAGTCTGAGTCTGTGTGCGAGTTTGTGGGTCTCTATGTGAGTCTGTGGGTCTTTGTGTGAGTCTGTGGGTCTCTGTGTGAGTCTGTGGGTCTTTGTGTGAGTCTGTGGGTCTCTGTGTGAGTCTATGGGTCTCTGTGTGAGTCTGTGGGTCTCTGTGCGAGTCTGTGGGTCTCCGTGTGAGTCTATGGGTCTCTGTGTGAGTGTGTGGGTCTCTGCGTGAGTCTGTAGGTCTCTGCGTGAGTCTGTGGGTCTCTGTGTGAGTATGTGGCTCTCTGTGTGAGTCTGTGGGTCTCTATGTGATTATGTGGGTCTCTGTGTGAGTCTGTGGGTCTCTGTGTGAGTCTGTGGGCCTCTGTGTGAGTCTGTGGGTCTCTGTGTGAGTCTGTGGGTCTCTCTGTGAGTCTGTGGGTCTCTGTGTGAGTCTGTGGGTCTCTGTGCGAGTCTGTGGGTTTCTGTGTGATTTTTTGGGTCTCTGTGCGAGTCTGTGGGTCTCTGTGTGAATCTATGGGTCTCTGTTTGAGTCTGTGGGTCTCTGTGTGAGTCTGTGGGTCTCTGTGTGAGTCTGTGGGTCTCTGTGTGAATCTGTGGGTCTCTGTGTGAGTCTATGGGTCTCTGTGTGAGTCTGTGGGTCTCTGTGGGAGTCTGTGGGTCTCTGTGTGAGTCTGTGGGTCTCTGTGTAAGTCTGTGGGTCTCTGTGTGAGTCTGTGGGTCTCTGTGTGAGTCTGTGGGTCTCTGTGTGAGTCTGTGGGTCTTTGTGTGAGTCTGTGGGTCTCTGTGTGAGTCTGTAGTTCTCTGTGTGAGTCTGTGGGTCTCTGTGTGATTTTGTGGGTCTCTATGTGAGTCTGTGGGTCTCTGTGCTAGTCTGTGGGTCTCTGTGCGAGTCTGTGGGTTTCTGTGTGATTTTTTGGGTCTCTGTGCGAGTCTGTGGGTCTTTGTGTGAGTGTGTGGGTCTCTGTGTGAGTCTGTAGGTCTCTGTGTGAGTCTGTGGGTCTCTGTGTGATTTTGTGGGTCTCTATGTGAGTCTGTGGGTGTCTGTGTGATCCTGTGGGTCTCTGTGTAAGTCTGTGGGTCTCTGTGTGAGTCTGTGGGTCTCTGTGTGAGTCTGTGGGTCTCTATGTGAGTCTGTGGGTCTCTGTGCGAGTCTGTGGGTCTCTGTGTAAGTCTGTGGGTCTCTGTGTGAGTCTGTGGGTCTCTGTGCTAGTCTGTGGGTCTCTATGTGAGTCTGTGGGTCTCTATGTGAGTCTGTGGGTCTCTATGTGAGTCTGTGGGTGTCTGTGTGATCCTGTGGGTCTCTGTGTAAGTCTGTGGGTCTCTGTGTGAGTCTGTGGGTCTCTGTGTGAGTCTGTGGGTCTCTATGTGAGTCTGTGGGTGTCTGTGTGATCCTGTGGGTCTCTGTGTAAGTCTGTGGGTCTCTGTGTGAGTCTGTGGGTCTCTGTGTGAGTCTGTGGGTCTCTGTGTGAGTCTGTGGGTCTCTGTGTAAGTCTGTGGGTCTCTGTGCGAGTCTGTGCGTCTCTGTGTGAGTCTGTGGGTCTCTGTGTGAGTCTGTGGGTCTCTGTGCGAGTCTGTGGGTCTCTGTGTGAGTCTGTAGTTCTCTGTGTGAGTCTGTGGGTCTCTGTGTGATTTTGTGGGTCTCTATGTGAGTCTGTGGGTCTCTGTGCTAGTCTGTGGGTCTCTATGTGAGTCTGTGGGTCTCTGTGCGAGTCTGTGGGTTTCTGTGTGATTTTCTACGTGAGTCTATGGGTCTCTGTGTGAGTCTGTGGGTCTCTGTGTGAGTCTGTGGGTCTCTGTGTGAGTCTGTGGGTCTCTGTGTGAGTCTGTGGGTCTCTGTTGCGAGTCTGTGGGTCTCTGTGTGAGTCTATGGGTCTCTGTGTGAGTCTGTGGGTCTCTGTGTGAGTCTGTGGGTCTCTGTTTGAGTCTGTGGGTCTCTGTGTAAGTCTGTGGGTCTCTGTGCTAGTCTGTGGGTCTCTGTGTGAGTCTGTGGGTCTCTGTGTGAGTCTGTGGGTCTCTGTGTGAGTCTGTGGGTCTCTGTGTAAGTCTGTGGGTCTCTGTGCTAGTCTGTGGGTCTCTGTGTAAGTCTGTGGGTCTCTGTGCTAGTCTGTGGGTCTCTGTGTGAGTCTGTGGGTCTCTGTGTGATCCTGTGGGTCTCTGTGTAAGTCTGTGGGTCTCTGTGTGAGTCTGTGGGTCTCTGTGTGAGTCTGTGGGTCTCTGTGTGAGTCTATGGGTCTTTGTGTGAGTCTGTAGGTCTCTGTGTGAGTCTGTGGGTCTCTGTGTGATTTTGTGGGTCTCTATATGAGTCTGTGGGTCTCTGTGTGATCCTGTGGGTCTCTGTGTAAGTCTGTGGGTCTCTGTGTGAGTCTGTGGGTCTCTGTGTGAGTCTGTGGGTCTCTGTGTGAGTCTGTGGGTCTCTGTGTGAGTCTGTGGGTCTCTGTGTGAGTCTGTGGGTCTCTGTGTGAGTCTGTGGGTCTCTGTGTGAGTGTGTGGGTCTCTGTGTGAGTCTGTAGGTCTCTGTGTGAGTCTGTAGGTCTCTGTGTGAGTCTGTGGGTCTTTGTGTGATTTTGTGGGTCTCTATGTGAGTCTGTGGGTCTCTGTGTGATCCTGTGGGTCTCTGTGTGAGTCTGTGGGTCTCTGTGTGAGTCTGTGGGTCTCTGTGTGAGTCTGTGGGTCTCACGGCTCTTCAAAACCTCCGAGCGAAGGCTGCGGTAAGCCTCCTCATTCTCTGACGTGGGATGCTGTAGCCGATGAGAGTGGGCCTGTCGCTTTTTGTCAGGCAGCCTGAACACCGCCTCTGTCAGCCAGGGTCTCTGGGGAGGTCTGGACCGCATAGCCAAATGCAGCCGTTGCATCGATACACACACAGAGAGATATACACACACAGAGACACACACAGATACACACACACACAGACATACACACAGACAGTCACACACACACAGATACACACACACACACAGACACACACACACACAGATACACACACACACAGTCACACACACACACACAGATACACACACACAGACATACACACACACAGTCACACACACACACACACAGATACACACACACAGACATACACACACACAGTCACACACACACACAGATACACACACAGACACACACAGAGACACACACAGAGACACACACACAGACACACACAGAGACACACACACACAGACACAAACACACAGATACACACACACAGACACATATTCACACACACACACAGACACACAGATACACACAGATAGAGGGGAGAGAGATGCAGGAGAGAGATGGGAGATGCAGGAGAGAGATGCAGGAGAGAGGGGCAGGAGAGAGGGGGGAGAGAGAGAGAGGGGGGAGGGGGGAGAGAGATGCAGGAGAGAGGGAAAGGGGGAGAGAGAGAGGGGGGGGGGAGATGCAGGAGAGAGAGGGGAGATAGAGGGGAGAGAGAGGCAGGAGAGAGAGGGGGGGGGGAGATGCAGGAGAGAGATGGGAGAGAGAGAGGGGGGGGGAGAGAGAGGGGGGGGGGAGATGCAGGAGAGAGAGGGGAGATAGAGGGGAGAGAGAGGCAGGAGAGAGAGGGGGGGGAGATGCAGGAGAGAGATGGGAGAGAGAGGGGGGGGAGAGAGAGGGGGGGGGGAGATGCAGGAGAGAGAGGGGAGATAGAGAGGGGGGGGGAGATGCAGGAGAGAGATGGGAGAGAGAGAGGGGGGGGGGAGAGAGAGGGGGGGGGAGATGCAGGAGAGAGATGGGAGAGAGAGAGGGGGGGGGGAGAGAGAGGGGGGGGGGAGATGCAGGAGAGAGATGGGAGAGAGAGAGGGGGGGGGGGAGAGAGAGGGGGGGGGGAGATGCAGGAGAGAGATGGGAGAGAGAGAGGGGGGGGGGAGAGAGAGGGGGGGGGGGAGATGCAGGAGAGAGAGGGGAGATAGAGAGGGGGGGGGAGATGCAGGAGAGAGATGGGAGAGAGAGAGGGGGGGGGGGAGAGAGAGGGGGGGGGGGGGATGCAGGAGAGAGATGGGAGAGAGAGAGGGGGGGGGGAGATGCAGGAGAGAGATGCAGGAGAGAGATGGGAGAGAGAGAGGGGGGGGGGAGAGAGAGGGGGGGGGGGAGATGCAGGAGAGAGATGGGAGAGAGAGAGGGGGGGGGGGGAGATGCAGGAGAGAGAGGGGAGATAGAGAGGGGGGGGGAGATGCAGGAGAGAGATGGGAGAGAGAGAGGGGGGGGAGAGAGAGGGGGGGGGGGAGATGCAGGAGAGAGATGGGAGAGAGAGAGGGGGGGGGGAGAGAGAGGGGGGGGGGGAGATGCAGGAGAGAGAGGGGAGATAGAGAGGGGGGGGAGATGCAGGAGAGAGATGGGAGAGAGAGAGGGGGGGGGGGGGAGAGAGAGGGGGGGGGGAGATGCAGGAGAGAGATGGGAGAGAGAGAGGGGGGGGGGAGAGAGAGGGGGGGGGGAGATGCAGGAGAGAGATGGGAGAGAGATGGGGGGGGGGGAGATGCAGGAGAGGGATGGGAGAGAGAGGGGAGAGAGAGGGGAGAGAGATGGGAGAGAGAGAGGTGGGAGAGGCAGGAGAGGGATGGGAGAGAGAGGGGAGAGGGATGGGAGAGAGAGGGGGGGAGAGAGATGCAGGAGAGGGATGGGAGAGAGATGGGAGAGAGAGAGAGGTGGGAGAGGCAGGAGAGGGGAGATGGACTCTGTTGTTGGCCCGTCTCATTTCTCATTCTGCACGAGTCTGCACTCTGTGTGTGCGCGCCCCGCCACAGAGTGCGAGGGAGAGGGGGGGGTAGAGAAATAGATGAGAGAGGGGGGAGTGGGGGGAGAGTGGGGGGAGTGGGGGGAGAGAGAGACACAGACAGAGAGACAGAGAGACAGAGAGAGAGACACAGACAGAGAGACAGAGAGAGAGACACAGACAGAGAGACAGAGAGACAGAGAGACACAGAGACAGAGAGACACACAGACACAGAGACAGAGAGAGACACAGAGACAGGGAGACACAGAGACACAGAGAGAGACACAGAGACACGCAGACAGAGACACAGAGACACAGAGACACACAGAGAGACACACAGAGAGAGACACACACACACACACAGAGACACAGACACACAGAGACACACACACACACAGAGACACACAGAGAGACACACACACACACAAAGAGACACACACACACACAGAGACACACACACAAACAACAACAACAACAACCGCCATTCGCCACTAAGTGGCGGTGACGTCACCACGACGCTTGTGCCAGGCCATGTGCACCTTGAGGCTGCCACGTGAAGTGTCGAACGCCCGCTGGCAGGAGGTCACGGGGCAGACCCAGCAGGTGCCACGGGTCGACTGACCGAGATGACTGGCTGATGCACCACCTGTGCCCCCTACTGTGCCAACTTGCTGTGCTTTAGCCACCCGGCGCTCCGCTCGTTGTTGTGAGCGTCGCTCCTCCGCCCTCCGTTGTTGTTGGAGGGCGACTGCCTCCAACTGCCCAGTAGCGTCCTTCACGAGCCTCCTCCACAGAGGCCGATCTTGACACCGCTGGTACCAGTCATCGGCAAGTCCACTCAGCTCCACGTCCTCCTGTACCACATCGCTCCATCTCTTCTCTAGCCCGTGCCTCCTGTACCACATCGCTCCATCTCTTCTCTAGCCCGTGCCTCCTGTACCACATCACTCCATCTCTCCTCTAGCCCGTGCCTCCTGTACCACATCGCTCCATCTCTTCTCTAGCCCGTGCCTCCTGTACCACATCGCTCCATCTCTTCTCCAGCCCGTGCCTCCTGTACCACATCGCTCCATCTCTTCTCCAGCCCGTGCCTCCTGTACCACGTCACTCCATCTCTTCTCTAGCCCGTGCCTCCTGTACCACATCGCTCCATCTCTCCTCTAGCCCGTGCCTCCTGTACCACATCACTCCATCTCTCCTCTAGCCCGTGCCTCCTGTACCACATCACTCCATCTCTCCTCTAGCCCGTGCCTCCTGTACCACATCGCTCCATCTCTTCTCTAGCCCGTGCCTCCTGTACCACATCACTCCATCTCTTCTCTAGCCCGTGCCTCCTGTACCACATCGCTCCATCTCTTCTCTAGCCCGTGCCTCCTGTACCACATCGCTCCATCTCTTCTCTAGCCCGTGCCTCCTGTACCACATCACTCTATCTCTCCTCTAGCCCGTGCCTCCTGTACCACATCGCTCCATCTCTTCTCTAGCCCGTGCCTCCTGTACCACATCACTCCATCTCCT
>NW_027621617.1:15000-24708 GCF_964198595.1 Lampetra fluviatilis | reverse complement strand
CCTCCCTCCCCTCCCCCTCTCACCCCTCCCTCCCTCCCTCCCCCCCTCTCACCCCTCCTCCCCTCCCTCCCCTCCCCCTCTCACCCCTCCCTCCCTCCCCTCCTCCCCTCTCGCTCTGTCGTGTCTTGATCTCCATCTGCTGGTCCCTTGGAGACCGGCGCAAGGCGAGATGATGATGATGATTTATGATTATGATGATTTTTCATGATGATGATTTTTGATTATGATGATTTTTCATGATGATGATTTTTGATTATGATGATTTTTCATGATGATGATGATGATTTATGATTATGATGATTTTTCATGATGATGATTTTTGATTATGATGATTTTTCATGATGATGATGATGATTTTTGATTATGATGATTTTTCATGATGATGATTTTTGATTATGATGATTTTTCATGATGATGATGATGATTTTTGATTATGATGATTTTTCATGATGATGATTTTTGATTATGATGATTTTTCATGATGATAATTTTTGATTATGATGATTTTTCATGATGATGATGATGATGATTTATGATTATGATGATTTTTCATGATGATGATGATGATTTTTCATGATGATGATGATGATTTTTCATGATGATGATGGTGATGATTTTTCATGATGATGATGATGATTTTACATGATGATGATTTTACATGATGATGATTATGATTTTTCATGATGATGATGATGATGATGATTTTTCATGATGATGATGATGATGATTTTTCATGATGATGATGATGATTTATGAGTATGATGATTTTTCATGATGATGATGGTGGTTTTTCGTGATTATGATGATGATGATTTTTCATGATTATGATTTTTCATGATTATGATGATTTTCCATGATGATGATTTTTCATGATGACGATGATTATTCGTGATTATGATTCATGATGATTGATGCTGATGATGATTTTTCATGATTATGATGATTTTCCATGATGATTTATGATGATTGATGATGATTTTTCATGATGACGATGGTTATTCGTGATTATGATTCTTGATGATTGATGCTGATGATGATTTTTCATGATTATGATGATTTTCCATGATGATGATTTATGATGATTGATGATGATTTTTCATGATGATGATGATTATTCGTGATTATTAATCGATATCATCTGAACGTTGGGTTTTGATCTAGAGGGGTGGGTGACTGGGGGAGAGGGGGGGGGGTGTAGGGGGATGAGGGGAGGGGTTTGGGGGCGATTTACCTGACAGAGCCCATCACCTTGATTGACTCGTCTGAGACTCACAGTGATCGATTTTAATCGATTGCATCGATTAAAATCGTCGAAATATTTCTCCCCCCCACCCCCCCCTCCATATCGGCTCACCCAACATCACTACCATCAAAGACAAAGGTCCCCCGTGTAGCCTCTAACAGAATGTAGGGGCAAGTGCTGTTAGCAAGTAGCAGCACCTATGAAGGCTACCGGCACTGTGGCTACACACAGAGGGGGTGGGTGGCCAGCACCACGCCCGACCGCCTTTGTCTCCCCAGTGGCGATGTTTACTACACACACAGCACCAGGTAACTCATTTGAGGCTGAGTCGACCTAGGGGAGGCCCAGGACCGGTTGAGATAATCGTCACTGGGTGGTGCTGGTGGCGTGAGCAGGAATCGAACTCGGGTCGCCGGGTTCGTAGCGCAGCGTAGCGCTAACCGCTGCGCCACCGCTCCCCACACACAACACAAACCACCCACCCACCCCACCAACACCACCACCACCCACCCACACTACCACCACCCACACCACGACCACCCACACCACACCACCCCACTCTACCCACACCACCCACCCCACACCACCACCACCCACCCCACCACCTACACCACCACCACCCACACCACCACCACCCACACCACACCACCCACAACACAACACCCACACCACACCACACCACCACCACCACCTACACCACCACCACCCACACCACTACCACCACCCACACCACACTACCTACACCAACCACTCCACCCACACCACCACCACCCACACCACACCACCCACACCACACCACCACCACCCACACCACCACCACCCACACCACACTATCTACACCACCCACACCACCACCACCCACACCACTACCACCACCCACACCACACCACCCACACCACACCACCCACACCACACCACCACCACCCACACCACACCACCACCACCCCACACCACTACCACCACCCACACCACCACCACCCACCACCACCTACACCACCCACACCACCCACTCTACCCACACCACCCACACCACTACCACCACCACCCACACCACGACCACCCACACCACCACCCAAACCACCACCCACACCACCACACACCACAACCCACACCACCAACACCACCACCACCATCCACCTACACCAACCACACCACCCACACCACACCACCACCACCACCCACACCACCCACAACACCACGACCAACCACACCACCCACACCACACCACCACCACCACCACCCACACCACCACCACCACCCACACCACCACCACCACCACCCACCTACACCAACCACACCACCCACACCACACCACCACCACCACCCACACCACCCACAACACCACGACCAACCACACCACCCACACCACACCACCACCCACACCACCACCACCACCCACACCACCCACACCACCCACACCACACACACCACACACACCACCTTCCCCTCTCTGTATCCCACCACAGCCAGCCTGTTGATGCTGGCAAAAGATCAATTGTGGGGGGGGGGGGTTGGTGGGTGGTGGTGGGGGGTGGTTGGAGTTTGAGAGGTTGGAGGGTGGGTGAGGGTGGGGTTGAGGGTGGGAGGGGGGTGAGGGTGGGGGTGAGGGTGGCAGTGTGCTTGGTTTGGTGGGAAAAAGGGCATCGCAAAAGACGCCGTCAAAAACACCCACCCACCCCCCACACCCACCCACCCCCACCCACCCCCACCCACCCCACCCACCCCCACCCACCCCACCCACCCCCACCCACCCCACCCACCCCCACCCACCCCCACCCACCCCCACCCACCCCGTCCTATTCGTAATCGAGACGGATTTGCGTCTCTCGCTCCGCCCGTAACGCAGTGATTGAGACCTCGTCACGCCAAGTGTAAAGACTGGTGGAGGGGGTGGGGGTAGTGGGGGGTGGGGTAGTGGGGGGGGGTGGTAGTGGGGGGGGGGGGGTAGTGGGGGGGGGTGGGGGTTAGTGGTAGACAACCTAATCAGCTACTTTGGTAGGGGGTTGATTGAGTCGAGCGAGTAGGTTTTTGCTTGCGGAGAGATCATGAAGGGGATGAGCGAGAGAGCGAGAGAGAGAGAGAGATGGGGGGTGGGTGGGTGGGGTGGTGTCGAGAGGACTAAAGAATACGCGCACAGAAGTGTCGGATAAGTGGACTGCCATTCTCTGTGCGTGTGTGAGGTTTGTTCGCTCTGTAAGCTCCGTGCAAAGCAGCGAAAAATTTAAAATAGAAAGGGGGAGCCATGCTCCCCACACACAGCATCACAGATCTCAGCAAATCCTTTCTACACCCCCCCCCCCACCAACGCCACCACCCCCCCCCCCCACCACCAACACCACCACCACCCCCACTAACAACGATTGCCAACAGCAGCCTAACTGTTGTCCCACCCATCCCCCCCTCCAGCTACCACCGTACTCCTAACACACACACATACACACACATACACACACACACACATACACAAACACACACATACACATATATACACACATACACACACATACACACACATACACACACATACACATACACACATATACACACATACACAAACACACACACACATACACAAACACACACACATACACACATATACACAAACATACACACATACACACACACACATACACACATATACACAAACATACACACATACACACACACATACACACACATATACACATATACCAACATATACACACACATATACACATATACACACATATACACACATATACACACACATACACACACACATACACACATACACACACATACACACATATACACACACAGACACACATACACACACATACACACACACATACACACATAAACACACATCCAAAGACATACACACATACATACACACACATACATACACACACATATACACATATACACACACATACACACACATACACACACACATACACACATACACACATATACACACACACACAGACACACATACACACACATACACATACACACACACATACACACATACACACACATCCAAAGACATACACACATACATACACACACATACACACACACATACACACTCACAAACACACATACACACACATCCAAAGACATACACACATACATACACACACATACACACACAAACACAACAACAACAACAACCGCCATTCGCCACTAAGTGGCGGTGACGTCACCACGACGCTTGTGCCAGGCCAAGTGCACCTTGAGGCCACGTGAAGTGTCGAACGCCCGCTGGCAGGAGGTCACGGGGCAGACCCAGGTGGCACGGGTCGACTGACCGAGATTACCGAGATGACTGGCTGATGCACCACCTGTGCCCCCTACTGTGCCAACTTGCTGTGCTTTAGCCACCCGGCGCTCCGCTCGTTGTTGTGAGCGTCGCTCCTCCGCCCTCCGTTGTTGTTGGAGGGCGACTGCCTCCAACTGCCCAGTAGCGTCCTTCACGAGCCTCCTCCACTGAGGCCGATCTTGACACCGCTGGTACCAGTCATCGGCAAGTCCACTCAGCTCCACGTCCTCCTGTACCACATCACTCCATCTCTTCTCTAGCCCGTGCCGCGCCCGTTTAGCCCCCTCGATCCGGCCGAACAAAAGCTGTTTGGGCATGCGGTGGCTGGGCATACACACACATACACACACATACACACATACACATACATGCACACACACACATACATGCACACACATACAACACACACACACATCCACACAGCCACCCACACACCCACACACACCCACCCACCGACACACACACACACACAAAAAGAAAGCTCCCCCGTGTAGCCTGTAACAGGCTGTAGGGGCAAGTGCTGTTAGCGAGTAGCAGCACCTATGAAGACCGGCACTGTGGCACACGAGGGGGTGGGTGGCCAGCACCACGCCCGGCCGCCTTTGTCTCCCTCAGTGGATACACATCGCACCAGGTACTCATTTGAGGCTGAGTCGACCTGGGGGAGGCCCAGGACCGGTTCAGATAATCGTCACTGATCGGTGTTGGCCGCGAGCGGGAATCGAACTCGGGTCGCCAGGTTCGTAGCTGCAGCGTAGCGCTAACCACTACACACACACACAGTGACACACACACACAGTGACACACACACACACACAGTGACACACACACAGTGACACACAGACACACAGTGACACACACACACAGTGACACACACACACAGTGACACACACACACACACACAGTGACACACACACAGTGACACACACACACACAGTGACACACACACACAGTGACACACACACACAGTGACACACACACACACACAGTGACACACACACAGTGACACACAGACACACAGTGACACACACACACACACAGTGACACACAGACACACAGTGACACACACACACAGTGACACGCAGACACACAGTGACACACACACACAGTGACACACACACACACACAGTGACACACACACAGTGACACACACACACAGTGACACACACACACAGTGACACACACACACACACAGTGACATACACACACACACAGTGACACACACACACACACAGTGACACACACACACAGTGACACACACACACAGTGACACACACACACACACAGTGACACACACACACAGTGACACACACACACAGTGACACACACACACAGTGACACACACACACAGTGACACACACACACAGTGACACACACACAGTGACACACACACACAGTGACACACACACACACAGTGACACACACACACAGTGACACACACACACACAGTGACACACACACACAGTGACACACAGACACACACAGTGACACACACACACAGTGACACACACACACACAGTGACACACACACAGTGACACACAGACACACAGTGACACACACACACACACACAGTGACACACAGACACACAGTGACACACACACACAGTGACACACAGACACACAGTGACACACACACACAGTGACACACACACAGTGACACACACACAGTGACACACACACACACACAGTGACACACACACACACACAGTGACACACACACACAGTGACACACACACACACAGTGACACACACACACAGTGACACACACACACAGTGACACACACACACACAGTGACACACACACACAGTGACACACACACACAGTGACACACACACAGTGACACACAGACACACAGTGACACACACACACACAGTGACACACAGACACACAGTGACACACAGACACACAGTGACACACACACACAGTGACACACAGACACACACAGTGACACACACACACAGTGACACACACACACAGTGACACACACACACACAGTGACACACACACACAGTGACACACACACACACAGTGACACACACACAGTGACACACAGACACACAGTGACACACACACACACACACAGTGACACACAGACACACAGTGACACACACACACAGTGACACACACACACAGTGACACACACACACACAGTGACACACACACACAGTGACACACACACACACAGTGACACACACACAGTGACACACAGACACACAGTGACACACACACACACACACAGTGACACACAGACACACAGTGACACACACACACAGTGTGGTTAGCGCTACATTACGCTACCGAGTTAGATTCCCGCCCACAGTCACCACCACCAGTGACGATTATCTGAACCGGTCCTGGGCCTCCCCTAGGTCGATTCAGCCTCAAATGAGTTACCTGGTGCTGTGTGTAGTACACATCGCCACTGGGGAGACAAAGGCGGCCGGGCGTGGTGCTGGCCACCCACCCCCTCTGTGTGTGCCGTGCCGGCCTTCATAGGTGCTGCTCGCTAACAGCACTTGCCCCTACAGTCTGTTAGAGGCTACGTGGGGGACCTTTGTCTTTGGTGCGGTGTGGTGGGGGGGGGGTAGTGGGGGGTTAGTGGTGGGGGGGAGACTGAGAAATTCAAGAGCAGCTGTTCATAGATGGGTTCAATCCGTAGATGTTACATTACTCTCGTGCGTGAGTGTCTCTGTGCTTCTGTGTGTGTGTCTGTGTGTGTCTGTGTGTGTCTGTGTGTGTGTCTGTGTGTGAGTGTCTCTGTGTGTGTGTCTGTGTGTGTGTGTCTGTGTGTGTGTGTCTGTGTGTGTCTGTGTGAGTGTCTGTGTGTGTGTCTGTGTGTGTCTGTGTGTGTGTGTCTCTGTGCTTCTGTGTGTGTGTCTGTGTGTGTGTCTGTGTGTGTCTGTGTGTGTGTGTGTCTGTGTGTGTCTCTGTGTGAGTGTATCTGTGTGGTTGTGTGTGCTTCTGTGTGTGTGTCTGTGTGTGTGTGTGTCTGTGTGGTTGTGTGTGCTTCTGTGTGTGTGTCTGTGTGTGTCTGTGTGTGTCTGTGTGAGTGTCTCTGTGTGGTTGTGTGTGCTTCTGTGTGTGTGTCTGTGTGTGTCTGTGTGTGTCTGTGTGAGTGTATCTGTGTGGTTGTGTGTGCTTCTGTGTGTGTGTCTGTGTGTGTCTGTGTGTGTCTGTGTGAGTGTATCTGTGTGGTTGTGTGTGCTTCTGTGTGTGTGTCTGTGTGTGTCTGTGTGTGTCTGTGTGTGAGTGTCTCTGTGTGGTTGTGTGTGCTTCTGTGTGTGTGTCTGTGTGTGTCTGTGTGTGTCTGTGTGTGAGTGTCTCTGTGTGGTTGTGTGTGCTTCTGTGTGTGTGTCTGTGTGTGTCTGTGTGTGTCTGCGTGAGTGTCTCTGTGTGGTTGTGTGTGCTTCTGTGTGTGTGCTTCTGTGTGTGTGTCTGTGTGTGTCTGTGTGTGTCTGTGTGAATGTCTCTGTGTGGTTGTGTGTGCTTCTGTGTGTGTGTCTGTGTGTGTGTGTCTGTGTGTCTGTGTGAGTGTATCTGTGTGTGTCTCTGTGTGAGTGTATCTGTGTGGTTGTGTGTGCTTCTGTGTGTGTCTCTGTGGGTGTCTGTGTGTCTGTGTGTGTCTCTGTGTGTCTGTGTGTCTGTGTGTATCTGTGTGTGAGTGTATCTGTGTGGTTGTGTGTGCTTCTGTGTGTGTCTCTGTGTGAGTGTATCTGTGTGGTTGTGTGTGCTTCTGTGTGTGTCTCTGTGTGAGTGTATCTGTGTGGTTGTGTGTGCTTCTGTGTGTGTCTATGTGTGAGTGTATCTGTGTGGTTGTGTGTGCTTCTGTGTGTGTCTCTGTGTGAGTGTATCTGTGTGGTTGTGTGTGCTTCTGTGTGTGTCTCTGTGTGAGTGTATCTGTGTGGTTGTGTGTGCTTCTGTGTGTGTCTCTGTGTGAGTGTATCTGTGTGGTTGTGTGTGCTTCTGTGTGTGTCTCTGTGTGAGTGTATCTGTGTGGTTGTGTGTGCTTCTGTGTGTGTCTCTGTGTGTGTCTGTGTGTGTCTGTGTGAGTGTATCTGTGTGGTTGTGTGTGCTTCTGTGTGTGTCTCTGTGTGTGTCTGTGTGTGTCTGTGTGAGTGTATCTGTGTGGTTGTGTGTGCTTCTGTGTGTGTCTCTGTGTGTGTCTGTGTGTGTCTGTGTGAGTGTATCTGTGTGGTTGTGTGTGCTTCTGTGTGTGTGTCTGTGTGTGCTTCTGTGTGTGTCTCTGTGTGAGTGTATCTGTGTGGTTGTGTGTGCTTCTGTGTGTGTCTCTGTGGGTGTCTGTGTGTCTGTGTGTGTCTCTGTGTGTGTGTGTCTGTGTGTCTGTGTGTATCTGTGTGTGAGTGTATCTGTGTGGTTGTGTGTGCTTCTGTGTGTGTCTCTGTGTGAGTGTATCTGTGTGGTTGTGTGTGCTTCTGTGTGTGTCTCTGTGGGTGTCTGTGTGTGTCTGTGTGAGTGTATCTGTGTGGTTGTGTGTGCTTCTGTGTGTGTGTCTGTGTGTGTCTGTGTGTGTCTGTGTGAGTGTATCTGTGTGGTTGTGTGTGCTTCTGTGTGTGTCTTTGTGTGAGTGTATCTGTGTGGTTGTGTGTGCTTCTGTGTGTGTTTCTGTGTGAGTGTATCTGTGTGGTTGTGTGTGCATCTGTGTGTGTGTCTGTGTGTGTCTGTGTGTGTCTGTGTGAGTGTATCTGTGTGGTTGTGTGTGCTTCTGTGTGTGTGTCTGTGTGTGTCTGTGTGTGTCTGTGTGAGTGTATCTGTGTGGTTGTGTGTGCTTCTGTGTGTGTCTCTGTGTGTGTCTGTGTGTGTCTGTGTGAGTGTATCTGTGTGGTTGTGTGTGCTTCTGTGTGTGTGTCTGTGTGTGTCTGTGTGTGTCTGTGTGAGTGTATTTGTGTGGTTGTGTGTGCTTCTGTGTGTGTGTCTGTGTGTGTCTGTGTGTGTCTGTGTGAGTGTATCTGTGTGGTTGTGTGTGCTTCTGTGTGTGTGTCTGTGTGTGTCTGTGTGTGTCTGTGTGAGTGTATCTGTGTGGTTGTGTGTGCTTCTGTGTGTGTGTCTGTGTGTGTCTGTGTGTGTCTGTGTGAGTGTATCTGTGTGGTTGTGTGTGCTTCTGTGTGTGTCTCTGTGGGTGTCTGTGTGTGTCTGTGTGA
>NW_027621617.1:0-12500 GCF_964198595.1 Lampetra fluviatilis | reverse complement strand
ATAGTGTAGTGTATAGTGTAGTGTATAGTGTAGTGTATAGTGTATAGTGTAGTGTATAGTGTAGTGTATATAGTGTATAGTGTAGTGTATAGTGTAGTGTATAGTGTAGTGTATAGTGTAGTGTATAGTGTAGTGTATAGTGTAGTGTATAGTGCAGTGTATAGTGTAGTGTATAGTGTAGTGTATGGTGTTTAGTAGTGTATAGTGTTTAGTAGTGTATAGTGTAGTGTATAGTGTATTGTTTAGTGTAGTGTATAGTGTAGTGTATAGTGTAGTGTATAGTGTAGTGTATGATGTTGTGTGTAGTTTAGTGTGTAGTTTAGTGTATAGTGTACTGTGTAGTTTAGTGTATAGTGCAGTGTATAGTGTAGTGTGTAGTTTAGTGTGTAGTTTAGTGTATTGTGTACTGTGTAGTTTAGTGTATAGTGTAGTGTATAGTGTAGTGTATAGTGTAGTGTGTAGTGTAGTGTATAGTGTAGTGTATAGTGTAGTGTATAGTGTAGTGTATAGTGTATAGTGTAGTGTATAGTGTAGTGTATAGTGTAGTGTGTAGTAGTGTATAGTGTAGTGTATAGTGTAGTGTATAGTGTAGTGTATAGTGTAGTGTATGGTGTTGTGTGTAGTTTAGTGTGTTGTTTAGTGCATAGTGTAGTGTGTAGTGTAGTGTAGTGTATAGTGTAGTGTAGTGTGTAGTGTATAGTGTAGTGTATAGTGTAGTGTATAGTGTAGTGTATAGTGTAGTGTATAGTGTAGTGTATAGTGTATAGTGTAGTGTATAGTGTAGTGTATAGTGTAGTGTGTAGTAGTGTATAGTGTAGTGTATAGTGTAGTGTATAGTTATTGTTCGTAGCGTAATGTAGCGCTAACCACTGCACCACCGCTCCTCATAACCTCCCACCACCACCACCACCACCACCACCCACACCACCAACACCACCAACACCACCCACACCACACCACACACACCACACACACCACACACACCACACCACCCACACCACCCACACCACCCACACTACACCACCCACACCACCCACACCACACCACCACCACCCACACCACCCATACCACCCACACTACACCACCCACACCACACCACCACCACCCACACCACCCACACCACCCACACCACCCACACCACCCCCACCACCCTCACCACTCTCACCACCCACACCACTCACACCACCCACACCACCCACACCACCCCCACCACTCTCACCACTCTCACCACCCACACCACACACACCAAACCACACCACCACCACCTACACCACCCACACCACCCACACCACCCACACTACACCACCCACACCACACCACCACCACCCACACCACCCACACCACCCACACCACCCACACCACCCACACCACCCCCACCACCCTCACCACTCTCACCACCCACACCACTCACACCACCCACACCACCCACACCACCCCCACCACTCTCACCACTCTCACCACCCACACCACACACACCACACCACACCACCACCACCTACACCACCCACACCACCCACACCACCCACACTACACCACCCACACCACACCACCACCACCCACACCACCCACACTACACCACACACACCACACCACCCACACCACCCACACCACTCACACCACCCACACTACACCACACACACCACACCACCCACACCACCCACACCACTCACACCACCCACACTACACCACACACACCACACCACCCACACCACTCACACCACCCACACCACCCACACTACACCACCCACACCACCCACACCACCCACACCACCCCCACCACCCTCACCACTCTCACCACCCACACCACCCACACCACCCACACCACACCACACCACCCCACGTTCACCGCAACACGTGACCCATTCGAGGCCGAGGCGACCTAGGGGAGGATCACCCCCCCCCCCCCCCCCGCCCGCCCAGGCAATTCCCCACCGATTCCTTGCACAGCAGCGTAAGCGCTAACCGCTGCGCCACCGCTCCCTCCACCCACCCACCCCCCCCCACACCCACAGCTCCCACCCAATCATCACAAACATCAAACAGAAGATGCAATAACATTTCGGTAATCCGTCTCGCTCTTTCAAAGACCGCTCCTCCCGTTATTTGCTAAACACGTGGCGTGCATCCCAGAACGATCGAGATGGTGATGATGATGATGATGTGCACGATGCCAAGGGGAGGATGGGTGAGTGAATTATTAACTCACCCACCCACCAACCCACCCACCCACCAACCAGCCCACCAACCCACCCACCAGCCCACCCACCCAACAACCAGCCCACCAACCCACCCACCCACCCACCAAACCAACCACCAACTAACCCACCAACCCACCCACCCACCAGCCCACCCACCCACCAGCCCACCAACCCACCCACCAGCCCACCAACCCACCCACCCACCAGCCCACCCACCCACCAGCCCACCCACCCACCCACCAGCCCACCCACCCACCCACCAGCCCACGTTGTTTGCTAAACACGTGGCGTGCATCCGAGAATGATCGACATGATGATCATGATGATGTGCACGATGCCAGGAGAGGATGGGTGAGTGAATGATTAACTCACCCACCCACCAACCCACCCACCTATTCACCAACCCACCCACCAACCCACCCACCAACCCGCCCACCAACCAACCCACCCACCCACCCACCAACCAACCCACCCACCAACTCACCCACCCACCAACCCACCCACCAACCCACCCACCCACCAATCCACCCACCCACACACCAACCCACCCACCCACAAACCCACCCACCAACCCACCCACCCACCAACTCACCCACCCACCAACCCACCCACCAACCCACCCACCCACCAACGCACCCACCAACCCACTCATTCACCCACCCACCCACCAACCCACCAACCCACCCACCCACCTACCCACCAACTCACCCACCAACCCACCCACCAACCCACCCATCCACCCACCAACCAACCAACCCACCCACCAACCCACCAACCAACCAACCCACCCACCAACCCACCAACCCACCCACCCACCTACCCACCAACTCACCCACCAACCCACCCACCAACCCACCAACCCACCCACCAACTAACCCACCAACCCACCCACCAACCCACCAACCCACCCATCTACCCACCAACCAACCAACCAACCCACCCACCAACCCACCAACCAACCAACCCACCCACCAACCCACCAACCCACCCACCCACCTACCCACCAGCTCACCCACCAACCCACCCACCAACCCACCAACCCACCCACCAACTAACCCCACCAACCCACCCACCAACCCACCAACCAACCCACCCACCCACCAACCAACCCACCCACCCACCAACCCACCAACCCACCCACCAACCCACCAACCCACCCACCCACCCGGCCGCGCGTTTAATTTCAAAGCAGAAAATGTCAAATGATATTACGGGCATCTCAATCCCTAATAATGTCTAATCCGCGCTGGCGTAGGCGCGGATATTTTATTCCCGACGGCGTTCCGGTGATTCTGTTTGCATAGGGACAATAGCTATAGTAGTGGGGGGGTGGTGGGGGGGTGGGGGGGGTGGTGGGGGGGTGGGTGGTGGGGGGGGGTGGAGTGGGGGGGTATTAAGGACGGGGAGATGTGGCTCCCCCCACTCAAACACCCACGGTAGGGGAGGGAGGGAGGGAGGAGGGAGTGGAGTGAGGAGGGGAGGGAGTGGAGGGGAGTGGAGGGGAGGGGTGGAGGAGGAGGGGGCGGAGGGAGGGGGGATGAGGAGGAGGGGGGAGGAGGGGGGGGGGAGGGGGTGGAGGATGGGGAGGGGGGGAGGGAGAGGAGGAGGAGGGTGGGGAGGGAGGGGGGGAGGAGGAGGAGGATGAGGAGGGGGGGAGGGGGGAGGGGGGAGGGAGAGGAGGGGGGGAGGGGGGGGTGGAGGAGGGGGGGAGGGATGAGGAGAAGGGGGGGAGGAGGGGGGGAGGGGGGGGGGCGGAGGGGAGGGGGGAGGGTGGGGGTGGAAGAGGGGGGGATGGAGGAGTGGAGGGGGGTAGATGGGGGTTTTGAAGGGGGGCTGCGTGGTGGTGGTAGTGGGGGGCTGTGGTAGTGGGGGGCTGTGGTAGTGGGGGGGCTGCGTGGTGTTGATGATGGGGGGGTGTTCGAGCTGTGTGTTGGTCGTGGGGGGCTATGAGGAGCGGTGGCGCAGCGGTTAGCGCTACGCTGCGCTACGAACCCGGCACGACCCCAGTTCGATTCCCGCTCACGGCCACCAACACCAGGTCCTGGGCCTCCCCTAGGTCCACTCAGCCTCAAATGAGTTACCTGGTGCTGTGTGTGTAGTAAACATCGCCACTGGGGAGACAAAGGCGGCCGGGCGTGGTGCTGGCCACCCACCCCCTCTGTGTGTGGTGCTAGTGGGGGGCTGTGGTAGTGGGGGGCTGTGTGTGGTGCTAGTGGGGGGCTGTCTGTGGTGGTAGTAGGGGGCTGTTTGTGGTGGTAGTGGGGGGCTGTGTGTGGTGGTAGTGGGGGGCTGTGTGTGGTGGTAGTGGGGGGCTGTGTGTGGTGGTAGTAGGGGGCTGTCTGTGGTGGTAGTGGGGGGCTGTGTGTGGTGGTAGTGGGGGGCTGTGTGTGGTGGTAGTGGGGGGCTGTGGTAGTGGGGGGCTGTGTGTGGTGGTAGTGGGGGGCTGTGTGTGGTGGTAGTGGGGGGCTGTGTGTGGTGGTAGTGGGGGGCTGTGTGTGGTGGTAGTGGGGGGCTGTGTGTAGTGGTAGTGGGGGGCTGTGTGTGGTGATAGTGGGGGGCTGTGTGTGGTGGTAGTGGGGGGCTGTGTGTGGTGGTAGTAGGGGGCTGTCTGTGGTGGTAGTGGGGGGCTGTGTGTGGTGGTAGTGGGGGGCTGTGTGTGGTGGTAGTGGGGGGCTGTGGTAGTGGGGGGCTGTGTGTGGTGGTAGTGGGGGGCTGTGTGTGGTGGTAGTGGGGGGCTGTGTGTGGTGGTAGTGGGGGGCTGTGTGTGGTGGTAGTGGGGGGCTGTGTGTAGTGGTAGTGGGGGGCTGTGTGTGGTGATAGTGGGGGGCTGTGTGTGGTGGTAGTGGGGGGCTGTGTGTGGTGGTAGTAGGGGGCTGTCTGTGGTGGTAGTGGGGGGCTGTGTGTGGTGGTAGTGGGGGGCTGTGTGTGGTGGTAGTGGGGGGCTGTGGTAGTGGGGGGCTGTGTGTGGTGGTAGTGGGGGGCTGTGTGTGGTGGTAGTGGGGGGGCTGTGTGTGGTGGTAGTGGGGGGCTGTGGTAGTGGGGGGCTGTGTGTGGTGGTAGTGGGGGGCTGTGTGTGGTGGTAGTGGGGGGCTGTGTGTGGTGGTAGTGGGGGGCTGTGTGTAGTGGTAGTGGGGGGCTGTGTGTGGTTGTAGTGGGGGGCTGTGTGTGGTGGTAGAGGGGGCTGTGTGTGGTGGTAGTGGGGGGCTGTGTGTGGTGGTAGTGGGGGGGCTGTGTGTAGTGGTAGTGGGGGGCTGTGTCTGGTTGTAGTGGGGGGCTGTGTGTGGTGCTAGTGGGGGGCTGTCTGTGGTGGTAGTGGGGGGCTGTCTGTGGTGGTAGTGGGGGGCTGTGTGTGGTGGTAGTGGGGGGCTGTGTGTGGTGGTAGTGGGGGGCTGTGGTAGTGGGGGGCTGTGTGTGGTGGTAGTGGGGGGCTGTGTGTGGTGGTAGTGGGGGGCTGTGTGTGGTGGTAGTGGGGGGCTGTGTGTGGTTGTAGTGGGGGGCTGTGTGTGGTGGTAGTGGGGGGCTGTGTGTGGTTGTAGTGGGGGGCTGTGTGTGGTGGTAGTGGGGGGCTGTGGTAGTGGGGGGCTGTGTGTGGTGGTAGTGGGGGGCTGTGTGTAGTGGTAGTGGGGGGCTGTGTGTGGTTGTAGTGGGGGGCTGTGTGTGGTGGTAGAGGGGGGCTGTGTGTGGTGGTAGTGGGGGGCTGTGTGTAGTGGTAGTGGGGGGCTGTGTGTGGTTGTAGTGGGGGGCTGTGTGTGGTGGTAGAGGGGGGCTGTGTGTGGTGGTAGTGGGGGGCTGTGTGTGTTGGTAGTGGGGGGCTGTGTGTGGTGGTAGTGGGGGGCTGTGTGTGGTGGTAGTGGGGGGCTGTGTGTGGTGGTAGTGGGGGGCTGTGTGTAGTGGTAATGGGGGGCTGTGTGTGGTTGTAGTGGGGGGCTGTGTGTGGTGGTAGAGGGGGGCTGTGTGTGGTGGTAGTGGGGGGCTGTGTGTGGTTGTAGTGGGGGGCTGTGTGTAGTGGTAGTGGGGGGCTGTGTGTGGTTGTAGTGGGGGGCTGTGTGTGGTGGTAGAGGGGGGCTGTGTGTGGTGGTAGTGGGGGGCTGTGTGTAGTGGAAGTGGGGGGCTGTGTGTGGTTGTAGTGGGGGGCTGTGTGTGGTGGTAGAGGGGGGCTGTGTGTGGTGGTAGTGGGGGGCTGTGTGTGTTGGTAGTGGGGGGCTGTGTGTGGTGGTAGTGGGGGGCTGTGTGTGGTGGTAGTGGGGGGCTGTGTGTGGTGCTAGTGGGGGGCTGTGTGTGGTGCTAGTGGGGGGCTGTGCGTGGTGCTAGTGGGGGGCTGTGTGTGGTGCTAGTGGGGGGCTGTGTGTGGTGGTAGTGGGGGGCGGATGATGCAAAAGGAATTGGGCGACGCTCCTCTGTCCCCCCCCCACCTCCCCCCCACCTCCCCCCCCCACCTCCCCCCAGCCCCCCAGCCCCCCCCAGCCCCCCCCCCAGCCCCCCCCCCCCCCTCTCAATCCGACTTGAGCCCTGGGCCGCGCTCCGCGTGTTTGTCGGGGACTTGCCGCCTTATTAAACGTGGGGGGACATTTTCATCAAAATGTGCCACTGTGTTTAAAATTCATGACGGGGGAGGGATGGGGGGGGTCTCTCTCTGTGTCTCTGTGTGTCTCTGTGTGTCTTTCTGTGTCTCTCTGTGTGTCTCTGTGTCTCTCTGTGTCTCTGTGTCTCTCTCTCTCTCTGTCTCGCTCAGTCTCTGTGTCTCTCTCTGTCTGTGTCTGTGTGTCTCTCTCTGTCTCTTTCTGTGTCTTTCTGTCTGTCTGTGTGTCTCTCTGTGTCTCTGTGTGTCTCTGTGTGTCTTTCTGTGTCTCTCTGTGTGTCTCTGTGTGTCTCTCTGTGTCTCTGTCTGTGTCTCTCTCTGTGTCTCTCTCTCTCTCTGTCTCGCTCAGTCTCTGTGTCTCTCTCTGTCTGTATCTGTGTGTCTCTCACTCTGTCTCTGTGTCTCACTCTGTGTATCTCTCTCTGTGTCTCTGTCTCTCTCTGTGTCTCTCTGTCTCTCTCTGTGTCTCTCTGTGTCTCTCTGTCTCTCTCTGTCTCTCTGTCTCTCTCTGTGTGTTTCTGTGTGTCTCTTTCTGTGTCTCTCTGTGTGTCTCTGTGCATCTCTCTGTCTGTCTGTGTGTCTCTCTCTGTCTCTTTCTGTGTCTTTCTGTCTGTCTGTGTGTCTCTCTGTGTCTCTGTGTGTCTCTGTGTGTCTTTCTGTGTCTCTCTGTGTGTCTCTGTGTGTCTCTCTGTGTCTCTGTCTGTGTCTCTGTCTGTGTCTCTGTCTCTCTCTCTCTCTGTCTCGCTCAGTCTCTGTGTCTCTCTCTGTCTGTATCTGTGTGTCTCTCACTCTGTCTCTGTGTCTCACTCTGTGTATCTCTCTCTGTCTCTCTGTGTCTCTCTGTGTCTCTCTGTCTCTCTCTGTCTCTCTCTGTGTGTTTCTGTGTGTCTCTTTCTGTGTCTCTCTGTGTGTCTCTGTGCATCTCTCTGTCTGTCTGTGTGTCTCTCTCTGTCTCTTTCTGTGTCTTTCTGTCTGTCTGTGTGTCTCTCTGTGTCTCTGTGTGTCTCTGTGTGTCTTTCTGTGTCTCTCTGTGTGTCTCTGTGTGTCTCTCTGTGTCTCTGTCTGTGTCTCTGTCTCTCTCTCTCTCTGTCTCGCTCAGTCTCTGTGTCTCTCTCTGTCTGTATCTGTGTGTCTCTCACTCTGTCTCTGTGTCTCAACCTGTGTATCTCTCTCTGTGTCTCTGTCTCTCTCTGTGTCTCTCTGTCTCTCTCTGTGTCTCTCTGTGTCTCTCTGTCTCTCTCTGTCTCTCTCTGTCTCTCTGTCTCTCTCTGTGTGTCTCTGTGTGTCTCTCTCTGTGTCTCTCTGTGTGTCTCTGTGCATCTCTCTGTCTGTCTGTGTGTCTCTCTCTGTCTCTTTCTGTGTCTTTCTGTCTGTCTGTGTGTCTCTCTGTGTCTCTGTGTGTCTCTGTGTGTCTTTCTGTGTCTCTCTGTGTCTCTCTCTGTGTCTCTGTGTCTCTGTGTGTCTCTGTGCCTCTCTCTGTCTGTCTGTGTGTCTGTGTGTCTCTGTCTGTCTCTTTCTGTGTCTTTCTGTCGGTCTCTGTGTCTCTGTGTCTCTCTGTGTGTCTCTCTGTGTCTCTGTCTGTGTCTATGTCTGTGTCTCTCTGTCTCTCTCTCTGTCTGTCTGTGTGTCTGTGTGTCTCTGTGTCTCTCTGTGTGTCTCTCTGTGTCTCTCTGTGTGTCTCTGTGTCTCTCTGTGTGTCTCTCTGTGTCTCTGTGAGTCTCTGTGTGTCTCTGTGTGTCTCTGTGTGTCTCTCTGTGTCTCTGTCTGTGTCTCTCTATCTCTCTCTGTCTGTCTGTGTGTCTGTGTGTCTCTCTGTGTGTCTCTGTGTCTCTCTGCGTGTCTCTCTATGTCTCTTTGTGTGTCTCTGTGTCTCTCTGTGTCTCTGTGTGTCTCTCTGTGTCTCTCTCTGTCTCTCTCTCTCTCTGTGTGTCTCTCTGTCTCTCTCTCTCTGTGTGTCTCTGTGTGTCTCTGTGTGACTCTCTGTCTCTCTCTGTGTCTCTGTGTCTCTCTCTGTCTCTGTCTGTCTCGCTCTGTGTGTCTCTCTGTGTGTCTCTATCTCTCTCTCTGCGTCTCTCTGTGTCTCTGTGCCTCTCTCTGTCTTTCTGTCTTTCGGTCTCTGTGTCTCTCTCTGTCTCTGTGTCTCTCTCTGTCTCTGTGTCTCTCTCTGTCTCTGTGTCTCTCTCTGTCTCTGTGTCTCTCTCTGTCTCTGTGTCTCTCTCTGTCTCACTCTGTTATGGTGGAGTGGTGGAGTGGTTAGGGTGGAGTGGTGAGGGTGGAGTGGTTAGGGTGGAGTGGTGAGGGTGGAGTGGTGAGGGTGGAGTGGTTAGGGTGGAGTGGTCAGGGTGGAGTGGTCAGGGTGGAGTGATGAGGGTGGAGTGGTTAGGGTGGAGTGGTCAGGGTGGAGTGGTCAGGGTGGAGTGATGAGGGTGGAGTGGTCAGGGTGGAGTGGTCAGGGTGGAGTGGTGATGGTGGAGTGGTGAGGGTGGAGTGGTGAGGGTGGAGTGGTGAGGGTGGAGTGGTTAGGGTGGAGTGGTGAGGGTGGAGTGGTGAGGGAGGAGTGGTGAGGGTGGTGATGGTGGAGTGGTGAGGGTGGAGTGGTGATGGTGGAGTGGATAGGGTGGAGTGGTGAGGGTGGAGTGGTGAGGGTGGAGTGGTGAGGGTGGAGTGGATAGGGTGGAGTGGTTAGGGTGGAGTGGTGAGGGAGGAGTGGTGAAGGTGGAGTGGTGAGGGTGGAGTGGTGAGGGTGGAGTGGTGGGGTGGAGTGGTTAGGGTGGAGTGGTGAGGGTGGAGTGGTGATGGTGGAGTGGTGAGGGTGGAGTGGTGAGGGTGGAGTGGTGAGGTTGGTGATGGTGGAGTGGTGATGGTGGAGTGGTGAGGGTGGAGTGGTGAGGGTGGAGTGGTGAGGGTGGAGTGGTGAGGGTGGAGTGGTTAGGGTGGAGTGGTGAGGGTGGAGTGGTGAGGGTGGAGTGGTTAGGGTGGAGTGGTGAGGGTGGAGTGGTGAGGGAGGAGTGGTGAGGGTGGTGATGGTGGAGTGGTGAGGGTGGAGTGGTGATGGTGGAGTGGTGAGGGTGGAGTGGTGAGGGAGGAGTGGTGAGGGTGGAGTGGTGAGGGTGGAGTGGTGAGGGTGGAGTGGTTAGGGTGGAGTGGTGAGGGTGGAGTGGTGAGGGTGGAGTGGTTAGGGTGGAGTGGTGAGGGTGGAGTGGTGAGGGAGGAGTGGTGAGGGTGGTGATGGTGGAGTGGTGAGGGTGGAGTGGTGATGGTGGACTGGTGAGGGTGGAGTGGTGAGGGTGGAGTGGTTAGGGTGGAGTGGTGAGGGTGGAGTGGTGAGGGTGGAGTGGTGGGGTGGAGTGGTGAGGGTGGAGTGGTTAGGGTGGAGTGGTTAGGGTGGAGTGGTGAGGGTGGAGTGGTGAGGGTGGAGTGGTGAGGGTGGAGTGGTGAGGGTGGAGTGGTGAGGGTGGAGTGGTGAGGGAGGAGTGGTGAGGGTGGTGATGGTGGAGTGGTGAGGGTGGAGTGGTGATGGTGGAGTGGTGAGGGTGGAGTGGTTAGGGTGGAGTGGTCAGGGTGGAGTGGTCAGGGTGGAGTGGTGAGGGTGGAGTGGTTAGGGTGGAGTGGTGAGGGTGGAGTGGTGAGGGTGGAGTGGTTAGGGTGGAGTGGTCAGGGTGGAGTGGTCAGGGTGGAGTGATGAGGGTGGAGTGGTTAGGGTGGAGTGGTCAGGGTGGAGTGGTCAGGGTGGAGTGATGAGGGTGGAGTGGTCAGGGTGGAGTGGTCAGGGTGGAGTGGTGATGGTGGAGTGGTGAGGGTGGAGTGGTGAGGGTGGAGTGGTGAGGGTGGAGTGGTTAGGGTGGAGTGGTGAGGGTGGAGTGGTGAGGGAGGAGTGGTGAGGGTGGTGATGGTGGGAGTGGTGAGGGTGGAGTGGTGATGGTGGAGTGGATAG
Source organism: Lampetra fluviatilis (assembly GCF_964198595.1). Lineage (NCBI taxonomy): Eukaryota > Metazoa > Chordata > Hyperoartia > Petromyzontiformes > Petromyzontidae > Lampetra > Lampetra fluviatilis. The sequence continues at coordinate 1,789 of NW_027621617.1, read as the reverse complement.
GGTGGAGTGGTGAGGGTGGAGTGGTGAGGGTGGAGTGGTGAGGGTGGAGTGGATAGGGTGGAGTGGTTAGGGTGGAGTGGTGAGGGAGGAGTGGTGAGGGTGGAGTGGTGAGGGTGGAGTGGTGAGGGTGGAGTGGTGGGGTGGAGTGGTTAGGGTGGAGTGGTGAGGGTGGAGTGGTGAGGGTGGAGTGGTGAGGGTGGAGTGGTGAGGTGGTGATGGTGGAGTGGTGAGGTGGAGTGGTGAGGTGGGAGTGGTGAGGGTGGAGTGGTGAGGGTGGAGTGGTGAGGGTGGAGTGGTAGGGTGGAGTGGTGAGGGTGGAGTGGTGAGGGTGGAGTGGTGAGGGTGGAGTGGTGAGGGTGGAGTGGTGAGGGTGGAGTGGTGAGGGTGGAGTGGTGAGGGTGGAGTGGTGAGGGTGGAGTGGTGAGGGTGGAGTGGTGAGGGTGGAGTGGTGAGGGTGGAGTGGTGAGGGTGGAGTGGTGAGGGTGGAGTGGTGAGGGTGGAGTGGTGAGGGTGGAGTGGTGAGGGTGGAGTGGTGAGGGTGGAGTGGTGAGGGTGGAGTGGTGGAGTGGTGAGGGTGGAGTGGTGATGGTGGAGTGGTGAGGGTGGAGTGGTGAGGGTGGTGAGGTGGAGTGGTGAGGGTGGAGTGGTGAGGGTGGAGTGGTGAGGGTGGAGTGGTGAGGGTGGAGTGGTGAGGTGGAGTGGTTAGGGTGGAGTGGTGAGGGTGGAGTGGGTGGAGTGGTGAGGGTGGTGAGGTGGAGTGGTGAGGGTGGTGGTGGGTGGAGTGGTGAGGGTGGAGTGGTGAGGGTGGAGTGGTGAGGGTGGAGTGGTGAGGGTGGAGTGGTGAGGGTGGAGTGGTGAGGGTGGAGTGGTGAGGGTGGAGTGGTGGGTGGAGTGGTGAGGGTGGAGTGGTGAGGGTGGAGTGGTGAGGGTGGAGTGGTGAGGGTGGAGTGGTGAGGGTGGAGTGGTGAGGGTGGAGTGGTGAGGGTGGAGTGGTGAGGGGTGAGGTGGAGTGGTGAGGGTGGAGTGGTGAGGGTGGAGTGGTGAGGGTGGAGTGGTGAGGGTGGAGTGGTGAGGGTGGAGTGGTGAGGGTGGAGTGGTGAGGGTGGAGTGGTTAGGGTGGAGTGGTGAGGGTGGAGTGGTGAGGGTGGTGTGGGTGGTGAGGTGGAGTGGTGAGGGTGGAGTGGTGAGGGTGGAGTGGTGAGGGTGGAGTGGTGAGGGTGAGGGTGGTGAGGGTGGAGGGTGGTGAGGGTGGAGTGGTGAGGGTGGAGTGGTGAGGGTGGAGGTGGTGAGGGTGGGTGGAGTGGTGAGGGTGGAGTGGTGAGGGTGGAGTGGTGAGGGTGGAGTGGTGAGGTGGAGTGGTGAGGGTGGAGTGGTGAGGGTGGAGTGGTGAGGGTGGAGTGGTGAGGGTGGAGTGGTGAGGGTGGGTGGTGGGTGGAGTGGTGAGGGTGGAGTGGTGAGGGTGGAGTGGTGGAGGGTGGTGAGTGGTGAGGGTGGAGTGGTTAGGGTGGAGTGGTCAGGGTGGAGTGGTGAGGGTGGTGATGGTGGAGTGGTGAGGGTGGAGTGGTGAGGGTGGAGTGGTTAGGGTGGAGTGGTCAGGGTGGAGTGGTGAGGGTGGTGATGGTGGAGTGGTGAGGGTGGAGTGGTGGGGTGGAGTGGTTAGGTTTGAGTGCATAGAAATATATCATTAAAATTGATCATAAACAATTTACTAAGCTTGACATATATGTAAGTTTTATTTTATAAATTTGTGTAAATATACGTTTTAAATATCACCCCCCTCCCTCCTCCC
>NW_027621616.1:2500-62501 GCF_964198595.1 Lampetra fluviatilis | reverse complement strand
CAGGGGGAGTCCAGGGCTCTATCTCAGACGTCTTCCGCCTCCTCTTCTTTAGCTAAACATCACTCCCGAGCCCTTCGATACAATCCCCTTTTATACCCAACCCCTCCCTGAGGGGTGGGGCCCCGGGGGATCATAACGACCGAATCGACCCCCCAGGGTGTCTGGCGCGGACGTCGCAGAGGGCACCTGCTTGTGCACACATGTAGCCCCGCCTACTGTGTTTGTTTACCATAGGCTGCCATGCATAACGGGCTCTCTCTCTAACACCCCTACATCACTCCCCCCCGCATAGCATGCAGCCGTCCCGGCTGCCAACATACAAAAATTTGACAATAAAGGTGCCTTCACCCCCTGACCGCGCGTGTGCCTCACTATTTTTGAACAATAACAGGAACCAGAACAAGAACGCAACAACAAGATGAGAAACAACCCGACGCACCCCCCCGAATAAATACGAATTCCGTAAAAAAACAGCTTATATACAACCAGCAGGGAACCCACCCCGCACACACAACAAACGGTGAACCCAGCATATGTACATCCGAGGAGCGGGAAACACACCATCCACACAACACCCAATAAACACAACAGCTATGTACACATTTTCCGGCCTCACAACAGTTTGCGCATTTTAGCGCGCGTCCTTGCAGCGGGCCCCTCACACGGGGTAACCCCGCGTGGCGGACAATCAGGTGGCGACTGTCCGCCTTGAGGTGAGCATTCCTCTGACTCCGCGTGACCCTCGGCATCCGCAGGAGGGGTGATCGGGCGTGAGCCCGTCACTCCTGATGCTCCTGAAGGTGGCACAGCCGGCAAGGCATTAGGTGAGAGCGACGGAGACGGACCCAGCAAGTCGGCCGGCCCCCCACATGTTTGGCCACGCGCGTGTGAAGTGGGGTTGTGAACCGCAGCGAAGGGTTTTAATCTGGAGGGGTGCACGAACCATCGCCGCTTCCCCCACTTGATGCGCACGCACTGCGGACGTAACACCTCCACCACTTCCACAGGGCCCCGCCACGGCCGCACAAGTTTAGAGGAGGTTGCCAGTGGCACCTGGGGGCAGTGCAACCATGCCTTGTCCCCCGGCTTCCACTGCAGCATGTGCGCTCGACTCAATCTGAGGCGCTCATTTGCCTTCTGACGGAGGTCAGAGTTTTGCATTGCAGCATCCCGTGCCTCGGTCAATTTGTCCAGATTAAATTTAACGTGGTCAGCCAGATTAGTTTTTCCCTGCGGCACGGGGATCCGCAACTGGGCACGAACAGGCGGGTCTGGTTCTCGGCCGTACATAAGGTAAAAGGGAGAAAACCCCGTAGCCGCATGGGGTGCCATCCGGTACGCCGCCAAGACCCCCTGAATTTGTAGGTCCCAATCCGTTTGCGAGTCCGAAACTTGTTGTGATAACATGGACGAGATGGTGCGATGCAAACGTTCGACCATCCCGTCAGTTTGTGGGTGATATGGGGAGGTCCGAATTTTCTTTGTGCCCAGGAGATCGCAGACTTGTCTGAGTAGTTTACCGGAAAAATTTCTGCCCTGGTCGGTCAGCAGCCTCTCCGGAGCACCTTTGTCCAGGACATAACCCTGAACAAAGGCCTCCACGATGGCTGCTGCCGACTGGTTGGCCAAAGGCCAGGCCATAGGCCAGCGTGTAAAATACTCGACACCCGTCAACAAATATCTATTCCCTCTGGGGGTGGCGGGGAATGGTCCCAAAATGTCCAGAGCGACCAGCTCGTTTATCCTGGACACTTTGATCGATTGCAAGGGCGGGTTAGACTCCCGTGCCGGCGGTTTGCGTTGTGCACATTGAGGGCACGATCCCAACAAATCCCCCACATCCCTCGTCATGCCAGGCCAGTAAAAATCAAGTTGCAGCAAGGCGAGAGTCTTTTGGGTCCCCAGGTGTAGGAGGCGCTCATGAGCGGCCCATACCACCCTACCCCGCAACCCAGTAGGGACAACCAGCCGATGTCGACGTGACTTCCCGTCCCAATGCATTAGCAGACCTTGGCACATTTCCCATGCGTCGGAACCACCACTTTTTCCCCCCGCCGCACCGCCAACGCGACGTCGCCACCCGAGGAGGGAGACATCCTCCATCTGGAGGCGCCCCCATTCAATGACGGGCAACCCCAACAGGGAATCTTTGCCCTGCTGTTCGATCGAATTAGGAACCATTGCATCGTCGTCGTTGGCGGCCGCCAAGACAGGTACCGATGTGTCCCCTGGAGGCCTGCAACGTCCAGACCCCAGGAGGCATGCACACTCGGAGGTGGTTGGCAAGCGTGACAGAGCGTCCGCGTTGGTGTGGCGAACGCCCTTACGGTATGTGGTTTGGAAATCGTAATCCTGGAGGACCTCCAACCATCGGGACAATTGTCCCGATGGCTGTTGAACCCTCAGGGCGTACTGCAGTGCCGCATGATCTGTGCGGACGGTGAAATGCCGACCGTACAGATATGGGCGATACTGTTGGACGAAATGGACAATTGCCAACAGTTCCCTACGGGTGACACAATACCGTTGCTCCGCTGGAGACAACACCCGACTGCCGTACGCAACCACATGTTCCACGCCGTCAACCACCTGGGAGAGCACGCCCCCAATACCCGTGTTGCTCGCATCGGTGTCGAGCAAGAACGGTTTTGAAAAATCAGGGTAAATCAGGGGAGGAGCGTTTACCAAAGCATCCCGAAGGGAGCAAAAAGCAGCCTCCTCCTCCTGACCCCAGCAAAACCGAGCCCCTTTAGATGTTAAAGCATGTAGGGGTTTGGCGATAGTCGCAAAATTAGCGACGAAGCGTCTATAATACGACGCAAACCCAATAAAACTCCTAACCTCTCCCACTGAGGTGGGAGTCGGCCAGGAGCTTACACACTGCGTTTTGGCGGGATCGGTAGAAATACCTGAGCGCCCCACGATGTGCCCCAAATAACGCACCGACTCGCGTAACAAATGGCATTTTTGGGGCTTAAATTTCAAATTAGCAGCCCGCATCTTTAGGAAAACCGCCCGCAACCTCTGGAGATGTTCCTCAAAAGTTTTGCCAAAGACAATGACGTCATCCAAATAAATCAGGCACGACTCCCATTGCAATCCAGCCAAAACCAATTCCATCAACCGCTGGAAAGTTGCCGGCGCTGAGTGTAAGCCCATCGGCAACCGGTTGAATTGAAACAGGCCGTGCGGAGTACGGAAAGCAGTTTTAGGCTTTGAATCATCGTCCAGAGGAAGCTGCCAGAATCCCGAAAGTAAGTCCAATGTGGAGAAGAATCGCGCTCCCGCCAAGGCGTCAAGCGATTCGTCCATCCGTGGGAGCGGGTATGCGTCGGCAACCGTAATTTTATTAAGGCGCCGAAAGTCAACGCAAAACCGCAACGAACCGTCCTGCTTCTTAACCAGGACGATCGGCGCTCCCCAAGGGCTGTTGGAGGGAGAAATTATGTCGGCGGCTAGCATGTCATCAACAGCCGATTTGACATGGTCCTTTTCGGCGGGACTCAACCGAAAAGGATTTTGGCGTATTGGCGCGCTGTCACCCGTATCAATATGGTGACGCAGCAGATGAGTGCAGCCCAAATCGTATTTATCCCGACTGAAAACGTCGGAAAATTCCCTCAGTAGTGTCTTAAGACGTTGGCGCTCTAAATTTGACAGGTCCGTCGATCCCGCGCAAAGCGCCTCGAGCCACCCTTCATCGCTGTCTGAATGTGGTCGCGGTGCAGGGGCAGCGCCGACATGACTCGCGACGGGTTCCTCACAGGGCACCGGCGTTGCGTGAGCAAGCACGGTCCCCTGTGGGACCACCACCGTCTGCGAGCCCACATTGAGGACCGCGATGAAGGGTTCTCCATCCCCTCTCACTATGGTCTGGGCCGGGAGTAAATTAGGTCCACTGACCCCGGCCCTAGACGGTCCCAGCAAAACCCCTTGAGCCCCAATGCCCTTAGCGAAGGGCCGCCGAAGTCTCAAAGGAATTAACATTTGCGCCCCCGGAGGAACGCGCACCGTTCTATCTACGAACGCCGGCACCGTCGCGAACGCCGTCCGGCTCGTAGCGGGGGATGGCAAAAACGCCATGCGTCGGCCCGATGGGAGCTCAATGCATCCCTGGTCGATTAATATCCTAATCGGCATTTTGGCCAGGAAATCCGTCCCCAGCAGGCACGGAACCGCCAGCGAGGAGGAAACAAAAATCGGCCCAGATAATTTAATATCCCCGACACAAATTTGGGCTCGAATTTGTCCGATGATGCCAAGTGAACCCCCGTTAGCAGCAAAGAATGGCACATTAACAGGCATCAAAGGACGGCTCTGGGCAGGGAGAATGTTATAAATCAACTCCGAAATAATGGTCGCCGATGCTCCTGTATCGACCAGGATGCGCACCTCGACCCCATCGATGTGACCCACAACGGCCGACGACCCCGATGACGCGGCTACAACCCGATGGGCCAACACGGACCACTGGCTGGGTTCAATGTGAGTACCCAGAGCGGTGCGTGTTGGTGCCATGGTACGCGATATTTGCCCCCCCTTCGCTGCGGTGTTCGAGTGTGTGACGGGCGTGTGCGTGGGCCAAACATGAGGGGTGCCGCGACTCGCCGGATTATGATGGTGGAGCTTGTGACGAGGGCCGGCGTCCCGTTGAGGTGTCGTTCCGCGCTGCCGAGGAGAGCGGCACCCCGAGGCGACGTGGCCCCGGATGCCGCAGTTATAACAGCGTGGAAGCGCTGGTGGCGACGATGGACGTTGTAGACGGCTTGAACCGGCCCGGTCCTCCCGCGCTCCCGCTCCGTGCTGCCGTCGATGGTTGATGGCGCAAACCTCTTCCGCCGGGAGGGTGGCCGCAGCGACGGCGCGCCCGCTCGCCGCCTTGCTGGCCTTCCGTCGTTGAGAGGACAGGTTTGCGTGGAGGAGACGGGCCGCTTGGAGGGAGCACATCTCTGCATCGTCCTGTGCGACAATGACGATGTCTAAGTCGTCCGCCAGCAAAAGTATCTTCTCTGTCACCATGGCGTCGACACCCTCGTCATCCATTCGTGGAAAGGCCTCCTTCGCCAGCGCCAGGAGGCTTGTGCGGTACGCCAGGGGCGACTCCTTCGTCCCCCGCTGGCGATCGTAAAAGAGTTGGCGACAGTCCGATGGTGGACCATATACCGCCGACAGCACCTGCATCGCCTTCCGCAGCGTGGAGCGCCTCTCCTTCGAAGCCGATGTTAGAGTGGCGAGGGCGTCGCTGTCGAGAAGTGCTGGCAGCGCGCGGAGAGCCTCGGCGTCTGTCCACTGTGCCATCTCCTGGTGAGCGAGGAAGCGCCGCTGGAAGCCGCCCCAGTCGCCATCCTCGCCCACAAATTCCTTGAGTGGAGGTAGCCGCTGATGTAAGGCAGCGGCTGCAGAGGAAGAACGCACTCCCTCGTCCGCCTCACTCAACTCAGCGTCGGCACGAACCAGCGATGGCATCGCCGGTCGCACCCGTGGTGACGCGGCAGGCACTGTACTCCCGCCGTTGGACGCGATGCTTAGAGTGGCCACGCCCTCAACAGCAGCTGCGGCGATGGCGGGAGTTTCAAAATGTTGCTCCGTTGAAATGGCGGGAAGGCGCTGTGGTCGTTGGCTGCTGTCGCCTCGTGGCGGTCCCGCAGCCCCCAGCCGCGTGATGTTGTCGAGCATGGCGGCTGCGGCGTACAGCAGCTCGGCCAGCTTCGCGTGCGCCTGCCTCAGCCCCTCCGTCGACGGCTCCCCTTCCTCCAGCTGCTGTGGCGTGGATGCACCCAGCCCCGGCTGCTCGATGGCATCTTCAGCCATCTCGGGCCCTCCGACTGCAGCGGTGTCCTCCGCCCCTGGTACTCCGACTCGAGTCGTCCGGCGTGTATCCATGTTCGTACTTTGTTTCACTTCTGACGCCAGATGTAGTAACGCTCACGACTCGTTCACACCGGAGTTGGAGGCACACTTGTTTATTTAACACCAACGTTGTGACATACACATTTGAGGGGGTATCGGCCCCCTCACCCGTCTATCTGAGGACACACCTCTCTAGCTAACCCTAGCCTGCCTCTGAGTCCTCCACTAATGGGCTAGGGGAGGCTATCTTGGCCCGACACTGGTCAGTCGGGCCCGGTACCCAGAGTCCAGACCAGCACTGGCTCTGGCTCTGGTACCACGCCACTGGCTCGAGCCTGCGCGGTCCTGATAAGGACGGCGTACCAGGGGGAGTCCAGGGCTCTATCTCAGACGTCTTCCGCCTCCTCTTCTTTAGCTAAACATCACTCCCGAGCCCTTCGATACAATCCCCTTTTATACCCAACCCCTCCCTGAGGGGTGGGGCCCCGGGGGATCATAACGACCGAATCGACCCCCCAGGGTGTCTGGCGCGGACGTCGCAGAGGGCACCTGCTTGTGCACACATGTAGCCCCGCCTACTGTGTTTGTTTACCATAGGCTGCCATGCATAACGGGCTCTCTCTCTAACACCCCTACACTCAGGTAAGATGGTGGCTACATCCTCATACTCAAGTAAGATGGTGGATACATCCTCATCCTCAGGTAAGATGGTGGGTACATCCTCATCCTCAGGTAAGATGGTGGCTACATCCTCATCCTCAGGTAAGATGGTGGCTACATCCTCATACTCAAGTAAGATGGTGGGGGGGTGGTGGGGTGGGGGGGTGGGGTGGGGGGGGTGGGGTGTGGGGTGGGGGGGAGGTGGGGGGGGTGGGGGGGGAGGTGGGGTACATCCTCATCCTCAGGTAAGATGGTGGCTACATCCTCATACTCAAGTAAGATGGTGGGGGGGTGGTGGGGTGGGGGGGTGGGGTGTGGGGTGGGGGGGAGGTGGGGGGGGTGGGGGGGGGAGGTGGGGTACATCCTCATCCTCAGGTAAGATGGGGGGTGGGTGGGGGGGGAGGAGGTGGGGAGGAGGTGTGGGGGAGGTGGGGGGTGGGGTGGGTGGGGGGGCTGGGGGAGGTAGGGGGAGGGGCGACGGGGGGAGGGGGGCAGGGGGAGGGAGGAAGAGGGGGGAGGGGGGAGGGGAGGGGCGGGGTGGGTAAATGAGAGGGGAGATTGCCAGGAGACATGACACGCACCTAGCCTGGCACAGCGGTGGGTTGATGAGGGGTTAGACAGACCCCGGCCGTGTCTAACTAGTCGTGTCTCACTGCTCGTGTCTGACTCTCTGTGTGTCTCTGTGTGTGTCTCTGTGTGTGTCTGTGTGTGTGTCTCTGTGTGTGTCTCAGTGTGTGTGTGTGTCTCTGTGTCTCTGTGTGTGTCTCTGTGTGTGTCTCTGTGTCTCTGTGTGTGTCTCTGTGTGTGTCTAACTGCTCGTGTCCCACCGCAGGGGAGTGAACGACGAGGACAAATCTTTCGCTGTCGGGATCCAGTTCCTGCTGCTGAGACTTCTGGGTAAGTGACCCTGAGCTCGTTAGACAGAGGCTACCTGGGGTACCTTTGTCTGTGTGTGGTGTGTGTAGTACATAGACACTGCTGCTGCTACTCGCTAGCTCACAGCACTTGCCCCTACAGCCCTGCTAGAGGCCACCTGGGGGAGCTTTGTCTGTGTGTGTCTATGTGTGTGTCTGTGTGTCTGTGTGTGTATCTATGTGTGTGTCTGTGTGTGTGTCTATGTGTGTGTGTGTGTCTGTGTGTGTGTGTGTCTGTGTGTGTGTGTGTCTTTGTGTGTGTCTGTGTGTCTATGTGTGTATGTGTCTGTGTGTGTCTATGTGTGTGTCTGTGTGTGTGTCTATGTGTGTGTGTCTATGTGTGTGTGTGTGTCTATGTATGTGTGTGTGTCTGTGTGTGTGTCTGTGTGTGTGTGTGTCTATGTGTCTATGTCTAAGTGTGTGTGTCTGTGTGGTGCAGCTTGGCTACCTGCACCCGCTCTGTTTGGCCTCCTCATCGACTCGTCGTGTCTCGTCTGGACCGAGTCTTGCCACGCGGAGCGAGGAGCCTGCAGATACTACGACAGCGACGCCTTCCGCACGCGGTACACGGAGACACGCACAGAGACACACACAGACACACACAGATACACACACACACAGACACACACACACACAGACACACACAGACACACACACACACACAGATACACACAGACACACACACAGACACACAGACACACACACACACACAGAGACACAACAACAACAACCGCCATTCGCCACTAAGTGGCGGTGACGTCACCACGACGCTTGTGCCAGGCCATGTGCACCCTGAGGCCACGTGAAGTGTCGAACGCCCGCTGGCAGGAGGTCACGGGGCAGACCCAGCAGGTGCCACGGGTCGACTGACCGAGATGACCGAGATGACTGGCTGATGCACCACCTGTGCCCCCTACTGTGCCAACTTGCTGTGCTTTAGCCACCCGGCGCTCCGCTCGTTGTTGTGAGCGTCGCTCCTCCGCCCTCCGTTGTTGTTGGAGGGCGACTGCCTCCAACTGCCCAGTAGCGTCCTTCACGAGCCACCTCCACAGAGGCCGATCTTGACACCGCTGGTACCAGTCATCGGCAAGTCCACTCAGCTCCACGTCCTCCTGTACCACGTCACTCCATCTCTTCTCTAGCCCGTGCCGCGCCCGTTTAGCCCCCTCGATCCGGCCGAACAAAAGCTGTTTGGGCATGCGGTGGCTGGGCATGCGGGCTACATGACCCAGCCAACGCAGCCTTGCCTGCCGGAGGAGCTCACTGATGGGACTTTGCCCAGATCTTTCAAGGACTTGTGAGCTCCTCACACAATCCAGCCTGGTTAAACCCAGGATGGATCGTAGGCAGGCCAGCCTAAATGTTTCCAACCGGCGAAGATGCTCCACTAGGGGGGTCCACGTTTCGCAAGCGTAGAGAAGGGAGGGAATGACCGTGGCCGAGAAGACCTGAAGCTTCGTGCGGAGCGACAGAGACACACACAGACACACACAGACACACACAGACACAGACACACACACAGAGACACACACACACAGACAGACAGACACAGACACACACACACACATAGACACACACACAGATAGACAAACACAGACACACACACAGACACATACACAGACACATAGACACACACACACATAGACACACACACAGAGACACACACATACACACACGTGTACACACATACCTACCAAGTCATCCAACCACCAACTCAACCACCCACCCATTAACTCACCCACCCACCAACACACCCACCATGTCACTCAACCACCAACTCACTCACCCACCCACCAATTCACTCATCTACCCACCAACTCACCCACCCACCCATCAACCAAGTCACTCACCCTCCCACCAGCTCATCCACCCACCCACCAACTCACCCACCAACCGACTCACCAACCAACCACCGACTCACCACCCACCAACTCACTCACCCAATCACCGACTCATCCACCCACCTACCGACTCACCAATTCACCCACCCACCCACTTACCCACCCACCAATTCACCCACTCACCCACCGACCCACCCACCCATTTACCCTCCCACCTACCTACCGACTCACCCACCAACTGACTCATCAACCCACCACCGACCCACCCACCCACCCACTTACCCACCCACCCACCGACTCACCCACACACCAACCCACCCACTCACCAACTCACCCACCCACCCACCCACCCACCGAACCATCGACCCACCCACTCACCCACCGACTCACCCACCAACTCACCCACCACCGACCCACCCACCCACCCACTTACCCACCCACCCACCGACTCACCCACACACCAACCCACCCACTCACCAACTCATCCACCCACCCACCCACCCACCAAACCATCGACCCACCCACTCACCCACCGACTCACCCACCAACTCACCCACTCACCAACTCACCCACCCACCCACCGAACCATCGACCCACCCACTCACCCACCCACTCACCCACCGACTCACCCACCAACTCACCCACCCACCCACCGACTCACCCACCCACCCACCCACCGACTCACCCACCCACCCACCGACCCACCCACTCACCCACCCCCCCACCCACTCACCCACTCACCAACCCACCCACCCACCCTCCCACTCACTCACCCACTCACCGATTCACCCACCCATCCACCCACCCACCCACTCACTCACCCACTCACCCACTCACCCACTCACCCACCCACCCACTCACCCACCCACTCACTCACCCACTCACCAACCCACCCAGTCACCCACCGACCCACCCACCCACCTACTCACCCACCAATTCACCCACCCACTCACCCACCCCACCCACTCACCCACCCACCGACTCACCCACCCACCCACCAACCCACCCACCCACCCACCAACCCACCCACCCACTCACTCACCAACTCACCCACCCACTCACCAACCCACCTACTCACCCACCCACCGACTCACCCACCCACTCCCTCACTCACCCACTCACTCACCCCCCCCGCCCCGCCCCCCCCCCCCCCCCCCAGCTACTGGAGCCTGCAGCTGGTGCTGAAGCTGGTGGCTCTGACTCTCTTCTCCGTGGTGCTGGTGCGGGTCCGCCGGCGCTGCCACCGGCGGCGTCAGCGTCTCTGCGCCGGTGACGCCGCCAACGTCACCGTCACCGCCGTCGCCGGGAGCCTCCCAATGGGGTTGCAACTCGCCAAGGCGGAGGGAGCACAGCCGCTGATGGCGGTGGAGGATGACGGTGGTGGTGGCGGTGACGGTGGTGGTGATGGCGGTGGTGGTGGTGGCGATGGCGGTGGTGGTGATGGTGGTGGCGGCGGTGGCGGTGGTGGGGACCTCAGTGGCCGCAAGGAGTGAACCCGGGGAGGGGAGGGTGGGGGGGAGGGGAGGGGGAGGGGAGGGGGGTGGGGGGGGTGGGGGAGGGGTGGGGGGTGGGGGGGAGGGGGTGGGGCGGTGGGGGAGGGGGAGGGGAGGGGGGTGGGGGGGTGGGGGAGGGGTGGGGGGTGGGGGGGAGGGGGTGGGGCGGTGGGGGGAGGGGGAGGGGGAGGGGGGTGGGGGGGGTGGGGGAGGGGAGGGGGGTGGGGGGGGAGGGGGTGGGGCGGTGGGGGAGGGGAGGGGGGTGGGGGAGGGGCTGGGGGTGGGGGGAGTCACATCCAGATACGACCCAGATGGGTGCCAGATGCAACGATCGTAAGATGGGTACCGGATATACGACCCAGATACTGATCGTCAGAGACGACCCAGATATTGATCCTAAGAGACGACCCAGATACTGATCGTAAGATATGACCCAGATATTGATCGTGAGATACGACCCAGATATTGATCGTAACATACGACCCAGATACTGATCATAAGATACGACACAGATACTGATCGTAAGATACAACACAGATACTGATCGTAACATACGACCCAGATATTGATCGTAACATACGACCCAGATATTGATCATCAGATATGACCCAGATACTGATCTGAAGATACGACCCAGATACTGAGAGAGAGAGAGACGCAGACTCCACATATTCAGCAGCAGGCATCAGGGTCGGGATCGAACTCACAACCACTGTGCATACCGGGCGAGGGATTTAACAAATCACCATGGGGGAGACAGAGAGATGCAGACTCCACATACACAGCAGCAGGCATCGTCAGGGTCCGGGATGGAACCAACGACCTCCTGTAGACCAGGCGAGGTAGTCAACATCTCCTAGCCACAGTGGGTGTCAGGGTCTAACCCACGACCTCCTGTAGACCAGGCGAGGTAGTCAACATCTCCTAGCCACAGTGGGTGTCAGGATCTAACCCACGATCTCCTGTAGACCAGGCGAGGTAGTCAACATCTCCTAGCCACAGTGGGTGTCAGGGTCTAACCCACGACCTCCTGTAGACCAGGCGAGGTAGTCAACATCTCCTAGCCACTGTGGTATCAGGGTCTAACCAACGATCTCCTGTAGACCAGGCGAGGTAGTCAACATCTCCTAGCCACAGTGGGTGTCAGGGTCTAACCCACGATCTCCTGTAGACCAGGCGAGGTAGTCAACATCTCCTAGCCACTGTGGTGTCAGGGTCTAACCCACGACTTCCTGTAGACCAGGCAAGGTAGTCAACATCTCCTAGCCACAGTGGGTGTCAGGATCTAACCCACGACTTCCTGTAGACCAGGCGAGGTAGTCAACATCTCCTAGCCACTGTGGGTGTCAGGGTCTGGGGTGTAACCCACGACCTCCTGTAGACCAGGCGAGGTAGTCAACATCTCCTAGCCACTGTGGGTGTCAGGGTCTAACGCACGACCTCCTGTAGACCAGGCGAGGTAGTCAACTTCTTCATGGCGGAGTCTGGAACCCCCTTTCCCAAGACCAAAAGAAAACTGTTCAGGCAAATCTGTGGCTCCCCCACTTTGTAATCCGCTCATTGTCCCACTCGGAGTGGGCTGGGAGGGGAGTTTGGGGGGTGTTCTTCTGGCAACGCTGCGATAGGCAGCTACAGATGCACGCAGTACGGTGTGCGTGCGTGCGTCCGCGCGTGCACTCTCCGTCATATTAATAATATATATATACATGATAACCCAAGACGAAGGTTTATAACCCTGTAATAGTTTCACTTTGAAATGGGCCTTACTATAAAAAAAAATTACTCCTTTTAAAATATATATTTTTTAAAACGTGTTTTTTACACAACTTCGTTAAAATGGCCGTCGATAAGTACGTATGCTCACGCATGAGCGCTTACTTGCTTGTGTTTGCATTTCGACTGCTTGTGTTGTGGTTATTGCAAACATGACGCCTTGTATAAAGGTGTCAGTTTTTGTACCAGTTGAAAGGGTCAAAACCTATCACTACATTTTGCCACTGGTAAAGGAGATGTCTCATAGTGTAAATGCTTACCCCGAGCTCTCAATACTCTGATGGTGCGCTGTCTTTGAGTTGTGCGCCTTTTGGCGTCATCTGGTCCAACACCAATGGAGACTGGGCTCTAAGGAAAGCTGTCTCGGGTGTGGACCAATCAACTTCAAGGACAGTGCATATCATTACCATCATCAGAGTTGTTTCTTTTTGTTTGCATTCTGACTGCTTGTGTTGTGGTTATTGCAAACATGATGCCTTGTATAAAGGTGTTTTTGTACCAGTTGAAAGGGTAAAAACCTACTACTACATTGTGCCACTGGTAAAGGAGGTGTCTCGTAGTGTACTGGTTATTTTTATGAATGAATCTTCAATGTACAACTTGTGTTAGTGTGGAGTGAGTGTGCCCGTTACTCACACCACGTGGTAGCTGAGGCACCTGTGGAGGCTGCTCGCGAGATCAACAGCACAGCAATGCGCAGCCGATTGCGCGCTCGAGCCGCGGGGTTGGGGGTCAGGGGCCCACCACCGCGCCGCACTGACGCAAGCAACGAGCACACGCACGATCGCACAAAGCTAACAGCTTCAATGCGCACAGCGATTTCGCACACGCGAGCGGGGCACACGCCGACACAACGACTCGTCCCCTCCCGCACTCGCACGTGTACGTCAACACAAGTATCGTACAAGGACAATTCTCCTCTCACACGGCTGCGTAGGCACGCAAACACACAAAAGCGCTCTCCCTCCTCCTCCTCTCGCTCCCCCCAGCCGTGCGATCGCAGCGCGCTCCGGCGCCGCGGCTCGCGGGTTCACCGTGTGCGGCTTGCGGGTTTTACCGAGCGTGGCTTGCACACACGCGAGCGGCGCCCACGCTCGAGCGAGAGGACGTAAAACCCCCCTCTTGCGCGGCCGCGCGTTTATACAAATACACTGTGCGCTCCCCGGGCGTCAACACACACACCTCCGTACCCGCACCATCGTACAGAGACCACGGCCTTTACGCATACAACGACCACACACCCGCGAATGCAGCGCACGCTAATACCACGTGCAGAAACACCCAACAACACGGTTTTATTACTACGCTCGAGATTTTATTAGCCCTTGTTAACCAACCGAGCCACCCGTGTGTGTGTGCGGGCCAGCAAGGCGCTTCTAACCCACACTCTGGTGGCGTGCAGCCCTATTCTATGCTGCGCTCTCTGTTAAACCGCTTTCCTCTCGTCCTTACCCCGAACTAACCCTTCTCCCACGGATCCTACTCTCCGCTCTGAGGTGTTGTAAGGCGCGTAATACGATACCGTCTGTAGTCCTTGGTGGCCTTGCGACGCTCAGATCGTCCTGCAGACAATCTAGCGGCTCGCCCGATGACTCCTTCGTCGCTGACTCCGTGTCAAAACTCCAGAAGAAGAGGCCCTCCCCTACTCTGCCCTCCGTCTTTTATACTATTCACATCAAAGGCTAGGCGCCCCCGTCCCGACCGCCTTGGTCTCTCGACCAATCCTGAGCCTAGGATTTCCCGCCCTTTTGCGATCCCGCCGGCTTTTGATCTTTCGACTAATCAGTAGCCCCGGGTCCGTCGCTCTCCTTGTCCTCGGTTACATCAATGGCTCGGCGCCTTCGCCCCCAACCGCATTGTTCTCCCGACCAATCAGGAGCCCCAGACCCGTGGCGCCCTACGCCAACGCTGCTTTTTTTTGGCCCGGATCCCAGCTATCCGCCTTGCTGACCCGTGTTTGTGTTTGTATGCGTTTCTAACTGCGGGGCTCTCTGAGCTCGCCGTGGTCGTGCGATCTCAAATCCGCCCACGGCGCCGCAGTGTTACTTCGCCTGGGAAGGGTCCTGTCCAATTCCCTGGCCCTGAGAAACCGTGGGGTAACCCCCCGAGGGGGCCCTCGGGTGAAAACTCAGGGTAGGTGACCCGACCAGGAGGCCCTACGCGGGTGCGGGTGCGTGCTTATGTGGGGGGGGTGATGGGGGGAAGTGCGGTGGTGGAAGCCGGGCGGCTCACTGGCTCGGCAGAGCGGCCCCGTCGCTGTGGCACCACACACCACGTGGTGCACGTTGAGGCCACGTGAAGTGTCGAACGCCTGCTGGCAGGAGGTCACGTGACAGACCCAGCAGGTGCCATGGGTTGACTGCTGTGCCAGGCTAGGTGCATGAGGAGGAGGTCACGGGACAGACCCAGCAGGTGCCATGGGTTGACTGCTGTGCCAGGCTAGGTGCATGAGGAGGTCACGGGACAGACCCTGCAGGTGCCATGAGTTGACTGCTGTGCCAGGCTAGGTGCATGAGGAGGAGGTCACGGGACAGACCCAGCAGGTGCCATGAGTTGACTGCTGTGCCAGGCTAGGTGCATGAGGAGGAGGTCACGGGACAGACCCAGCAGGTGCCATGGGTTGACTGCTGTGGTGCCAGGCTAGGTGCAGCAGGAGGAGGTCACGGGGCAGACCCAGCAGGTGCCATGGGTTGACACACACGCACACACACACACGCACACACGCACACACACACGTACACACACACACGCACACACACACGCATGCACGCACACACACACGCACACACATACACGCACACACACACGCACACACACTGCACACACACTGCACACACACTGCACACACACTGCACACACACTGCACACAGCACACACACACGTACACACACACACGCACACACACACACGCACACGCACACGTGCACACACACACACGCACACACACACGCACACACACGCGCACACACAGACGCACACACGCACACACACGTACACACACACGCACACACACACACACGCACACACACACGCACACGCACACACACGCACACACGCACACACATGCGCACACACAACAACCGCCATTTGCCACTAAGTGGCGGTGACGTCACCACGACGCTTGTGCCAGGCCATGTGCACATTGAGGCCACGTGAAGTGTCGAACGCCCGCTGGCAGGTCACGGGGCAGACCCAGCAGGTGCCACGGGTCGACTGACCGAGATGACCAAGATGACTGGCTGATGCACCACCTGTGCCCCCTCCTGTGCCAACTTGCTGTGCTTTAGCCACCCGGCGCTCAGCTCGTTGTTGTGAGCGTCGCTCCTCCGTCCCTCCGTTGTTGTTGGAGGGCGACTGCCTCCAACTGCCCAGTAGCGTCCTTCACGAGCCTCCTCCACTGAGGCCGAACTTGACACCGCTGGTACCAGTCATCGGCAAGTCCACTCAGCTCCACATCTTCCTGTACCACGTCACTCCATTTTTCCTCTAGCGCTGTGCAAGACAGCCAGGTAAACATATCACCCAACACACAGACAGATACATTACTAAACCATACCACATCCTACCAGACACCCAGACCCCACAAACCAACAGAGACCCAGAGAGACACCCATAGACCTATATAGACCCACAGAGACTCATATAGACCCACAGAGACCCATATAGACCCACAGAGACCCACAGATATAGCACGGTTGGATAATTTAGCCTACATACAGAGAGACCCACAGACACCCAGATGCATACAGATCTATAGAGACACCCATATACCCATACAGATCCACAGAGACCCATAGACACCCACAGAGACTCACAGAGACACCCATAGAAACCCACAGAGATCCATAGAGACACCCATAGAGACCCATAGAGGCACCCATAGACCCAGAGACATCTAGACCCATAGAGAACCATAGAGACCCAGAAGTAAGAAAAGGTAAACACATCAACCAACACACACTGACAAAAACAGATACAACACTAAACCATCCCCCATCATAGCAGGAAAAAGCCCCACTCAGGGTATGAAGGTGTAATGACAGGGGAGTCAGTTGTGAGTGTGAAGGGACTAGTGGCCACGGGAGGTAATGACAAGGGAGTCAGTTGTGAGTGTGAAGGGACTAGTGGCCACGGGAGGTAACGACAAGGGAGTCAGTTGTGAGTGTGAAGGGACTGGTGGCCATGGGAGGTAATGACAAGGGAGTCAGTTGTGAGTGTGAAGGGACTAGTGGCCACGGGAGGTAATGACAGGGGAGTCAGCTGTGAGTGTGAAGTGACTGGTGGCCACGGGAGGTAATGACAGGGGAGTCAGCTGTGAGTGTGAAGGGACTGGTGGCTACGGGAGGTAATGACAGGGGAGTCAGTTGTGAGTGTGAAGGGACTGGTGGCTACGGGAGGTAATGACAGGGGAGTCAGCTGTGAGTGTGAAGGGACTGGTGGCTACGGGAGGTAATGACAGGGGAGTCAGCTGTGAGTGTGAAGGGACTGGTGGCCACGGGAGGTAATGACAGGGGAGTCAGTTGTGAGTGTGAAGGGACTAGTGGCCACGGGAGGTAATGACAGGGGAGTCAGTTGTGAGTGTGAAGGGACTAGTGGCCACGGGAGGTAATGACAGGGGAGTCAGTTGTGAGTGTGAAGGGACTGGTGGCTACGGGAGGTAATGACAGGGGAGTCAGCTGTGAGTGTGAAGGGACTGGTGGCCACGGGAGGTAATGACAAGGGAGTCAGTTGTGAGTGTGAAGGGACTGGTGGCTACGGGAGGTAATGACAGGGGAGTCAGCTGTGAGTGTGAAGTGACTGGTGGCTACGGGAGGTAATGACAGGGGAGTCAGCTGTGAGTGTGAAGGGACTAGTGGCCACGGGAGGTAATGACAAGGGAGTCAGTTGTGAGTGTGAAGGGACTAGTGGCCACGGGAGGTAATGACAAGGGAGTCAGCTGTGAGTGTGAAGGGACTGGTGGCTACGGGAGGTAATGACGGGGAGTCAGTTGTGAGTGTGAAGGGACTAGTGGCCACGGGAGGTAATGACGAAGAGTCAGTTGTGAGTGTGAAGGGACTAGTGGCTATGGGAGGTAATGACAAGGGAGTCAGTTGTGAGTGTGAAGGGACTAGTGGCCACGGGAGGTAATGACGAAGAGTCAGTTGTGAGTGTGAAGGGACTAGTGGCTATGGGAGGTAATGACAAGGGAGTCAGTTGTGAGTGTGAAGGGACTAGTGGCCACGGGAGGTAATGACGGGGAGTCAGTTGTGAGTGTGAAGGGACTAGTGGCTACGGGAGGTAATGACAAGGGAGTCAGTTGTGAGTGTGAAGGGACTAGTGGCTACGGGAGGTAATGACGGGGAGTCAGTTGTGAGTGTGAAGGGACTGGTGGCTACGGGAGGTAATGACAAGGGAGTCAGTTGTGAGTGTGAAGGGACTGGTGGCTATGGGAGGTAATGACAAGGGAGTCAGTTGTGAGTGTGAAGGGACTGGTGGCTATGGGAGGTAATGACAAGGGAGTCAGTTGTGAGTGTGAAGGGACTAGTGGCCACGGGAGGTAATGACAGGGGAGTCAGCTGTGAGTGTGAAGGGACCGGTGGCCACGGGAGGTAATGACAAGGGAGTCAGTTGTGAGTGTGAAGGGACTAGTGGCCACGGGAGGTAATGACAAGGGAGTCAGTTGTGAGTGTGAAGGGACTGGTGGCCACGGGAGGTAATGACAGGGGAGTCAGCTGTGAGTGTGAAGGGACTAGTGGCCACGGGAGGTAATGACAGGGGAGTCAGCTGTGCGTGTGAAGGGACTAGTGGCCACGGGAGGTAATGACAGGGGAGTCAGCTGTGAGTGTGAAGGGACTGGTGGCTACGGGAGGTAATGACAGGGGAGTCAGTTGTGAGTGTGAAGGGACTGGTGGCTACGGGAGGTAATGACAGGGGAGTCAGTTGTGAGTGTGAAGGGACTGGTGGCCACGGGAGGAAATGACAGGGGAGTCAGCTGTGAGTGTGATGACGTTCATGGTGGTGGTTGGTTGTGGTTGGTTGTCGGGGTTCGTTGTGGAGTTCCCGCAAGGTTGTTGCCTGACACGTGGCCCAGCGCTTGGAACGGAAAGAGTGGGACACCGTGGATTCCAACCGCACACACACACACGCACACACACACGCACACACACACACGCACACACACGCACACACACACGCACACACACACACGCACACACACACACGCACACACACACGCACACACACACGCACACACACACGCACACACACACGCACACACACACACGCACACACACACACGCACGCACACACACACACGCACACACACACACGCACACACACACACGCACACACACACACACGCACACACACGCACACACACACGCACACACACACGCGCACACACACACGTACACACACACACACGCACACACACACACGCACACACACACACGCACACACACACACGCATACACAAACACACACAAGCACACACACACGCACACACACACGCACACACACGCACGCACACGCGCACACGCACACACACACACGCACACAAACACACGCACACACACACACGCATACACAAACACACACACACGCACACACACAAGCACACACACACGCACACGCACACACACACACGCACACACACACACGCACACACACGCATACACAAACACACACACACGCACACACACAAGCACACACACACGCACACACACACGCACACACACGCACGCACGCACACGCACGCGCACACGCACACGCACACACACACACGCACACACACACACGCACACACACACACACACAAGCACACACACACGCACACACACACACGCACACACACACACGCACGCGCACACACACACGCGCACACACACACACGCACACACACACACGCGCACACACACACACGCACACACACACGCACACACACACACGCACACACACACACACACGCGCACACACAACAACCGCCATTTGCCACTAAGTGGCGGTGACGTCACCACGACGCTTGTGCCAGGCCATGTGCACCTTGAGGCCACGTGAAGTGTCGAACGCCCGCTGGCAGGAGGTCACGGGGCAGACCCAGCAGGTGCCACGGGTCGACTGACCGAGATGACCGAGATGACTGGCTGATGCACCACCTGTGCCCCCTCCTGTGCCAACTTGCTGTGCTTTAGCCACCCGGCGCTCCGCTCGTTGTTGTGAGCGTCGCTCCTCCGCCCTCCGTTGTTGTTGGAGGGCGACTGCCTCCAACTGCCCAGTAGCGTCCTTCACGAGCCTCCTCCACTGAGGCCGATCTTGACACCGCTGGTATCAGTCATCGGCAAGTCCACTCAGCTCCACGTCCTCCTGTACCACATCACTCCATCTCTTCTCTAGCCCGTGCCGCGCCCGTTTAGCCCCCTCGATCCGGCCGAACAAAAGCTGTTTGGGCATGCGGTGGCTGGGCATGCGGGCTACATGACCCAGCCAACGCAGCCTTGCCTGCCGGAGGAACTCACAAACACACACAGACACACACACACACAGACACACACACAGACACACACACACGCACGTACACACACACACACTCACGTACCCATCGAGACCCATGCTAGAACGACTCTGGCCGTCACAAATCGATATCAACTCAACCAAGTGTCTCATGTCATCGTCACCATCATCATCACCTGGACATTCATTGCACAAGACAAATACTCTAAACACACAGAGATGCATACAGACCAGAGGTCGCAAACGGGTTTTGATTCCTTACCCATACCCGGCCGGGTACGGCTAGCCGGGTATCGGGTAGGGTACGGGTATCGGGCACCCGATTGCGACCTCTGGGATGAAGCCATGTTGCAGGCGCGGGTGGGTTGATTCTAGGAACTTGAATTGTGAGAAGAGACAAGACGTTGGGAAATGAGTGACAATCACGGTGACTCACCAGTGACTCACGGCCTACCCGTACCCGTACCCGGCCGCACCAGGGTCGCAAACGGGTACCCGTTTTGAAAATAATCAAAGCAAAATGCCCACGACGTTTCGATGGCAAAACCAAGACCGCTCGTGTTGTGATTGATACGTGATCGATTTTATTTTATTAACTTTTTTCATGCGAATTCCTGCATTCACGCAAAGTTTCCCGTCAAAATTTCCACTTTTTCCACATCGCATCCACCGATCATTCCCATCCCCCCCCCACCCCCCACCTCACCCCTCCCCCTCCTTCCACATTTGTTTAAAATCCACGTCACCACGACGCGGTTTTCTTTCAGAGCATTCGGGTGCTGCTGGAACTTTCCACGAGATGGTGGTGATGATACCAGCCTCTTTGCTTGAGCCGATATCGATTCGTGATAAGAGTCACGTGTCTGATAAATGGCGGCTGAGTAGGGGCAGTAGTTTAGTTTGAGTATGGACCTCGATGGGAATTGGACTCTATGGGTCTCTATGGGTCTCTGGGTGTCTTTGGGTCTCTATGGGTCTCTGGGTGTCTTTGGGTGTCTCTGTGGGTCTATATCAGAGGTCGCAATCGGGTACCCGATACCCGTACCCTACCCGATACCCGGCTACCCGTACCCGTTTGCGACCCTGGTGCGGCCGGGTACGGGTACGGGTAGGCCGTGAGTCACTGGTGAGTCGCCGTGATTGTCACTCATTTCCCAACGTCTTGTGTCTCTTCTCACAATTCAAGTTCCTAGAATCAACCCACCCGCGCCTGCAACGTGGCTTCATCCCAGAGGTCGCAATCAGGTACCCGATACCCGTACCCTACCCGTACCCGGCCGGGTAGGGTACGGGTACGGCCGGGTACGGGTAAGGAATCAAAACCCGTTTGCGGCCTCTGCCTCCGGCTGATGTTGGCACACTGCACGTTGCCATCGGCCGATTGGCTTAGCCGAATCTCTCGCCGGGGGTCACAGACTTGTGGATTTGCTGCGGTGGTGCGAGGGAGGATCTGCCCCACCAATACTTACTCTGCCAGCGGCTCAAACCAATGTTCCGCCTTGTGGGGGACATCTTCAGGAAACTGGAGGTGCCCTTCTACAACAGCAGCAGCAGCTTCGTGTATGGGCTGGTGCCTTGCCTGGCTAACAAGCGCCATGACACCATTGGAACCTCATTTGACAGTAAAAAATATGATAATTGGTTTTTTACCAATTCTATCTGGCAACAAAACTGACACCATTGTTTTTACAAGGAGTCATGTTTGCATAAACCACAATACCTGCAGCCATAAAAAAACAATTATCATAACTTTTTTACTGGCAAATGAGGTTCCAATGGTGTAAATGCTTAACCCCGAGCTCTCATACTCTGATGGTGCGTTGCCTTTGAGTTGTGCGCCTTTTGGCGTCATCTGGTCCAACACCATGTGAGACGAGGCTCTAAGGAAAGCTGTCTCGGGTGTGGACCAATCAACTTCAAGGACAGTGCATATATCATCAGAGTTATGTGTTTTGTTTGCATTATGGCTGCAGGTATTGTGGTCTATGCAAACATGACTCCTTGTAAAAAAGGTGTCAGTTTTGTTGCCAGATAGAAGGGTAAAACACCAATTATCAAGCGCCATGACCTCGCCATCTTCGCCTGTGCTCAGGCGAAGATGGCGATGTACAGAACGAGGCAGAAAGATGCTGGAGGGTGACACTGACGGCTGCTTTGTGATGATTCTAGTGGTCAAGGGGCCTGCTCAAGGCGCGGCTCTGGCTGGAGCACGCCATGTACCACACACGTGTCGATTTAAAGGTTTCGTGACTGCAGGGATTCATCTTCTTGGTTCTTTCGGCAAAGTCACGTAGAATGGAAATAATAAAACAATAAAAATAAAACGTAATAAAATACAATTCTCACGACGTTTCGGCCACAACGCAAGCAGCCGTCCTCAGGTGAAGAACAGGTCTGTCGAGAAGACAGGTGTGTTATTCAGACTCTGTCTTCTCGACACCACAACCACCATCACCACAACCACCACCACCACAACCACCACAACCACCACCACAACCACCACCACCACGTGGCTTTTCTTTCGTGATGTTGCTGCTGGCGGCAATAAAATGTGTTCAAAAGTCAAAAGTTTCTCTCTCTCCCTTCTTTCTTTCCTTAGTCTATCCCCTCCATCCCTCTCTCCCTCCCCTCCCTCCCTCCCCTCCCTCCCTCCCTCCCCTCCCTCTCTCCCTCCCTCCCCTCCCTCTCTGCCTCCCCTCCCTCCCTCTCCCTCCCTCCCTCTCTCCCTCCCTCCCTCTCTCCCTCCCTCTCTCCCTCCCCTCCCTCCCTCCCTCCCTCTCTCCCTCCCTCCCTCTCTCCCTCCCTCCCTCTCTCCCTCCCTCCCTCTCTCCCTCCCTCCCTCTCCCTCCCTCCCTCTCTCCCTCCCTCCCTCTCTCCCTCCCTATCTCCCTCCCTCCCTCTCCCTCCCTCCCTCTCTCCCTCCCTCCCTCTCTCCCTCCCTCTCTCCCTCCCCTCCCTCTCGCTCCCTCTGCCCAAAATAAGCCTCCTCTTCCTCCCCCTTGTCTTTCCGAGAAACGACCCAAAAACTCCCCACGCGTCCCGCCTACCCCCCCCCCTGCCTACACCCCAACCTCAAAGCCACCCCACAGAAAAACCAAGTCCCCTGTGATTCGTCCAGTGCCCCACTCATTGTGTTGCCTGTTTTCTCCATCCCGTCTGTCCGTCAAAAAGATCAACATGAGACGGACCGGTAAGCGACCCTGACGATGCCTGCTGCTACCTGCTGTTGTATAATTGGAGTCTGCGTCTCTCTCTGTCTCTCTGTCTCTCTCATCATCATCACTGTGGCTAGGAGATGTTGACTACCTCGCCTGGTCTACAGGAGGTCGTGGGTTAGACCCAGACACCCACTGTGGCTAGGAGATGTTGACTACCTCGCCTGGTCTACAGGAGGTCGTGGGTTAGACCCTGACACCCACTGTGGCTAGGAGATGTTGACTACCTCGCCTGGTCTACAGGAGGTCGTGGGTTAGACCCTGACACTCACTGTGGCTAGGAGATGTTGACTACCTCGCCTGGTCTACAGGAGGTCGTGGGTTAGACCCTGACACCACAGTGGCTAGGAGATGTTGACTACCTCGCCTGGTCTACAGGAGGTCGTGGGTTAGACCCTGACACCCATTGTGGCTAGGAGATGTTGACTACCTCGCCTGGTCTACAGGAGGTCGTGGGTTAGACCCTGACACCCACAGTGGCTAGGAGATGTTGACTACCTCGCCTGGTCTACAGGAGGGCGTGCTGTTGCTGTATATTTGTAGCATTTTTGTACAGGAGTGTGTGTGTAGGTGTGTGTGCAGGTGTGTGTGTGTACATGTGTGTATGTACGTGTGTGTAGAACAATGGTGAGTGAGTAAGTTGGTGGGTGAGTGGATGAGTGGGTGGGTGAGTGGATGAGTGGGTTGGTGAGTGAATGGGTGGGTGAGTGGGTAGGTGGGTGAGTGAATGGGTGGGTGAGTGGGTGGGTGGGTAGATGGTTGAGTAGGTGAGCGTGTGGGTGGGTGAGTGATTAGGTGGGTGAGTGAATGGGTGGGTGAGGGAGTGAGTGGGTGGGTGGGTAGGTGGGTGAGTGAATGAGTGGGTGAGTAGGTTGTTGAGTGAATGGGTGGGTGAGTGGGTGAGTGGGTGAGTGAATGGGTGGGTAAGGGGTGAGTGAGTGAGTGAGTGGGTGGATGGGTAGTTAGTAGGTGGGCAGATGGTTGAGTGAGTGGATTAATTAGTGAGTCATACATTATTTATTTATTTTGTGTGCAGACGCTGGGGCGATGCTGGTGCTGGGATGCCTCGCGCTGTCCCTGTGTCTTCACCACGGTGACCAACTCACCAACTCACCAACTCACCCACTCACTCACCCAACCACTCACTCACCCACTCCAACTCACCCACCCACTCACCCACCCACTCACTCACTCACCCACTCACTCACCCACTCAGCCACCCACTCAGCCACCCACTCACTCACCAACTCATCCACCCACCCACTCACCCACCCACTCACTCACCCACTCAGCCACCCAATCCAACTCACCCACCCACCCACCCACTCACTCACCTACTCACTCACCCATTCACTCACTCACTCACCCACTCACCCACCCACTCACCAACTCACCCACACACTCAGCCACCCACTCACCCACCCACGCACCAACTCACCCACCCACCAACTCACCAAGTCACCCACCCACTCACCAACTCACCCACCCACTCACCCACCCATCCATTCACCAACTCACCAACTAACCCACCCACCCACCCACTCACTCACCCATTCACTCACTCACCCACCCACCCACTCACTCACCAACTCACCCACCCACTCATAAACTCACCCACACACTCAGCCACCCACTCACCCACCCACTCACCAACTCACCCACCCACCCACTCACCAACTCACCCACCCACCCACTCACAAACTCACCCACCCACTCACCCACCCACCCACTCACCCACCCACTCACCAACCCACTCACCCACCCACTCACCCACTCACCCACCCACTCACCCACCCACCCACTCACTCACTCACCAACCCACCCACCCACTCACCAACTCACCCATCCACTCACAAACTCACCCACTCACCAACTCACCAACTCACCAACCAACCCATCCACCCACTCACCCACCCACTCACCCACCCACCCACTCATCAACTCACCCACCCACTCACCAACTCTCACCCACCCACCCACTCAGCCACCCACTCACCCACCCACCCACTAACCCACCCACCCACCCACCAACCCACCAACCCACCAACCCACCCACCCACCCAACTAACCAAACCCCCCCCCCACCCCCCAGCCACCACCACCACCTCCACCACGGTCACCATCACCATGGGCGGCACCCACGTCCTCCTGTGCGATTTACCGGACAGCGAACCGCTGCCAGACGGAGCGCAATGGCAGTGGACTCCGTCAGCTGTCCCACCCCCCGGTCCTGTCCCACCCCCCGGTCCTGTCCCACCCCCTGGTCCTGTCCCACCGGCCCCAGCCTCGCCCGCCTTGGTGCTCTTCGTGGGCACGTGGTCGAACGCCGGCATCCGCGTCCAAGGCGGCGTCGGAGTACATCAGCCGGCGCTGTTCCTTGCCGCGCGGAACTTCACGTTGATGTTCGCCGGCTACCGGGAAGAGTTTGCGGGTGGCTACGACTGCCACTTCTCGTGGAACAACCGGGCGGGCGTGCGGAGGAGGACGTATCGAGTGGTCACGGAGAGTGAGTTGGGGTGGTGGGGGGGGGTGGAGTGGTGGGTGGGTGGGGTGGGGTGGGGGGGGGTGGGTGGGTGGGGTGGGTGGGGTGGTGGGGGGGTTGGGTGGGTGGTGGGGTGGGTGGTGGTTGGGGTGGGTGGGTGGTAGGGAGGGGTAGGTGGGTGGTGGTGGGTGGGTGGTAGGGAGGGGTGGGTGGTAGTGGTGGGTGTGTGGTAGTGGTGGGTGGTGGTTGTGGTGGGTGGTAGGGGTGGGTGGGTGGTAGGGAGGGGTGGGTGGTAGTGGTGGGGTGGGTAGGTGGGTGGTGGTAGTGGTGGGTGGTGGTTGGGGTGGGTGGTAGTGGGTGGTGGTAGGGGTGGGTGGGTGATAGTGGTGGGTGGTGGGGTCTGTGTATCTGGTGTCTATGTTGTCACGTCAACAGAATGTGTCAATTTGTTTCTCTTGACAATAGCTTTTCCCCCTTTCTTCTGGCAACAAAACAGGTGTCAAGATGTTAAAACACGAAACTGAAACCTTTAACAAGGAATTCACCACGAAACTTGTGGTCAGATTGCAAACAAAACGTCTGCATTGTCCTTGAAACTGATTGGTCCACACCCGAGACAGCTTTCCTTAGAGCCTAGTCTCACATGGTCCTTGAAGTTGATTGGTCCACACCCGAGACAGCTTTCCTTAGAGCCTAGTCTCACATGGTGTTGGACCAGATGACGCCAAAAGGCGCACAACTCAAAGACAATGCACCATCAGAGTATGAGAGCTCGGGGTGAAGCATTTACACCATTGGAACCTCATTTGCCAGTAAAAAATATGATAATTGTTTTTTTTACCCTTTTATCTGGCAACAAAACTGACAGCAGCAGTAGCAGCAGCAGCAGTAGTAGCAGCAGTAGCAGCAGTAGCAGCAGCAGTAGTAGTAGCAGCAGCAGCAGCAGCAGCAGCATCAGTAGCAGCAGCAGTAGGAGCAGTAGTAGCAGCAACAGCAGCAGCAGTAGCAGCAGTAGCAGCAGCAGCAGCATCAGTAGCAGCAGCAGTAGCAGCAGCAGCAGTAGCAGCAGTAGTAGCAGTAGCAGCAGTAGCAGCAGTAGCAGCAGCAGCAGTAGCAGCAACAGCAGTAGTAGCAGCAGTAGCAGCAACAGTAGTAGCAGCAGTAGTAGCAGCAGTAGAAGCAGCAGTAGCAGCAGCAGCAGTAGCAGCAACAGCAGCAGTAGCAGCAGCAGTAGTAGTAGCAGCAGCATTAGCAGCAGCAGTAGCAACTTGGATTGACTCTGTCCACCAAACTGCCCCCAGGTCACCATGTCACGACCAATCAGCAGGAGGACCAGCAGCAGTAGCAGCAGTAGTAGTAGCAGCAGCAGCAGCAGTAACTTGGATCAACTCTGTCCACCAAACTGCCCCCAGGTGACCTGGTCACGACCAGACAGCAGCAGGACCAGCAGGACCAGCAGCAGGACCAGCAGCAGCAGTAGCAGCAGTAGCAGCAGTAGCAGCAGCAGTAGCAGCAGCAGCAACTTGGATCAACTCTGTCCACCAAACTGCCCCCAGGTCACCTGGTCACGACCAGGCAGCAGGACCAGCAGCAGGAGGAGGAGGGGGAGGAGCCGAGCCGCGTGACGTCACATGTCGACGTAGCTTCGGCGGACGGCAGCGGCTCTCTGGAGTGTTGTCGCGAGGGGGGTGGGAGGAGCCTCCTCCTGGTGCCGCTGGTCTGCGTCTCGGTCGTGGCCGCGTTGCTCGCTGTGGCTGGAGGTGTCTGGGTGGTGGTGGCAACACGCAGAGGTGAGGGGGGTGGGGGGGGTGGTGATGG
The DNA here is from genome assembly GCF_964198595.1 of Lampetra fluviatilis. NCBI lineage: Eukaryota > Metazoa > Chordata > Hyperoartia > Petromyzontiformes > Petromyzontidae > Lampetra > Lampetra fluviatilis. Next base: position 34,967 of record NW_027621616.1, on the reverse strand, counting down.
CGATGATGGCGGTGTGGCGGTGATGGTGGTGATGGTGATGGCGATGATGATGATGGTGGTGGTGGCAATGATAATGGTGGTGGTGGTGATGATGATGGTGGTGGTGATGGTGATGGTGGTGGTGATGGTGGCGGTGGCCATGGTGATGGTGATGATGGTGATGGTGGCGATGATGGTGGTGGTGGTGATGGCCATGGTGGCGATGATGGTGGTGGTGATGATGGTGGTAATGATGGTGATGGTGGTGATGGTGATGATGGTGGTGATGATGGTGGTGATGATGATGGCGATGATGGTGATGGAGCTACAGGCGTCTCTGTGTGTTTGTGACCTCAGCAGGCCACAGAGCGGCCCTGGCGAGGCGCTCTGGGTCTCACTGATGATGGTGGTGGTGGTGATGATGGTGGTGGTGATGATGATGATGGTGGTGGTGATGATGATGGTGGCGTCTCTGTGTTTGTTTGTGACCTCAGCAGGCCACAGAGCGGCCCTGGCGAGACGCTCAGGGTCTCACTGCTGATGGTGATGATGATGATGGTGATAATGGTGATGATGATGATGGTGATAATGGTGATGATGATGATGGTGATGATGGTGATGATGATGGTGGCGTCTCTGTGTGTTTGTGACCTCAGCAGGCCACAGAGCGGCCCTGGCGAGACGCTCAGGGTCTCACTGATGATGGTGATGATGATGATGGTGATAATGGTGATGATGATGATGGTGATGATGATGGTGATGATGATGGTGGCGTCTCTGTGTGTTTGTGACCTCAGCAGGCCACAGAGCGGCCCTGGCGAGACGCTCAGGGTCTCACTGATGATGGTGATGATGATGATGGTGATAATGGTGATGATGATGATGGTGATGATGATGGTGATGATGATGGTGGCGTCTCTGTGTGTTTGTGACCTCAGCAGGCCACAGAGCGGCCCTGGCGAGACGCTCAGGGTCTCACTGCTGCTCGTCCGTGCAACACACAGAGTCCGTCTACGAGGTGAGTTTCTAGGTCTCTCTGACGCTACACAGACTCACAGAGACCCACAGAGACCCATAGAGACCCATAGAGACCCACAGAGACTCACAGAGACCCACAGAGACCCATAGAGACCCACAGAGACCCATACTCATGGAGACCCATACTAAAACTAAACTATGTTTATTTTAAACTTGATTTGAAGCTATCGTGACTGCATGAATTACTCTGGTTCTTTCGGTAAAGTCACGTACAAAGAACATAAGTTAAGTACTAGAGTCCGACGTTTCGACTGCAACACAAGCAACCGTAATCAGGTAGAACTAAAGCTGAGAGAGAGACAAAACACAGACGCGGAGACACGCAGAGAGACACACACATAGACACACAGAGAGAGACACACAACACAGACACACAGAGAAAGACACACACAGAGACACACAGAGAGAGACACAGAGAAAGACATACACAGAGACACACAGAGAGAGACACAGAGAAAGACACACACAGAGACACAGAGAGAGACACACAGAGAGAGACAGAGAGAGACAAAAACAGAGAGACAGAGAGAGACAGAGAGACAGAGACACAGAGAGAGACAGAGAGACACAGAGAGAGACAGAGAGACACAGAGAGAGACAGAGAGACACAGAGAGACAGAGAGAGACAGAGACTCCAAATATACAGCAGCAGCAGACATCGTCAGGGTCCGGGATCGAATCCACGACCTCCTGTAGACCAGGCGAGGTAGTCAACATCTCCTAGCCACAGTGGGTGTCAGGGTCTAACCCACGACCTCCTGTATACCAGGCGAGGTAGTCAACATCTCCTAGCCACAGTGGGTGTCAGGGTCTAACCCACGACCTCCTGTATACCAGGCGAGGTAGTCAACATCTCCTAGCCACTGTGGGTGTCAGGGTCTAACCCACGACCTCCTGTAGACCAGGCGAGGTAGTCAACATCTCACCACTCCCACCCACTTCCTGTCTAGACCCCTCCCATTCCTATCTAGACCACGCCTCTTCCTGGCTAGACCACGCCCATTTCTGGCTAGACCACGCCCCTTCCTGTATAGACCACGCCTCTTCCCGTCTAAACCACCCCCTCTTCCTGTCTAGACCGCACCCCTTCCTGTCTAGACCACGCCCCTTCCTGTCTAGACCACGCCCCTTCCTGTCTAGACCACTCCCTCTTCCTGCCTAGACCACACCCCTTCCTGTCTAGACCACGCCCCTTCCTCTCTAGACCACGCCCCTTCCTGTCTAGACCACGCCCCTTCATGTCTAGACCGCACCCTTCATGTCTAGACCACGCCCCTTCCTGTCTAGACCACGCCCCTTCATGTCTAGACCACGCCCCTTCCTGTCTAGACCACGCCTCTTCCTCTTTAGACATCGCCGCTAGGGAGACAAAGGCGGCCGGGCATGGTGCTCGCTAACAGCACTTGCCCCTACAGCCCTGCTAGAGGCTACCTGGGGGATCTTTGTCTGTGTGTAGACACTGCTGCTGCCAGCACTTGCCCCACCAGTCTGCAGAGGCCTCTTGAGGGAGCTTTGTCTGTGTGTGTAGTACATAGACACTGCTGCTGCTACTCGCTAGCTCACAGCACTTGCCCCTACTTCCTGCTAGAGGCTACCTGGGGGAGCTTTGTCTGTGTGTGGTGTGTGTAGTACATAGACACTGCTGCTGCTACTCGCTAGCTCACAGCACTTGCCCCTACTTCCTGCTAGAGGCTACCTGGGGGAGCTTTGTCTGTGTGTGGTGTGTGTAGTACATAGACACTGCTGCTGCTACTCGCTAGCTAACAGCACTTGCCCCTACAGCCCTGCTAGAGGCTACCTGGGGGATCTTTGTGTGTGTAGTACACAGACACTGCTGCTGCCAGCACTTGCCCCACCAGTCTGCAGAGGCTACCTGGGAAGCGTGTGGGTCTTTGTTTTTGTCTGTGTGTAGTACACAGACACTGCTGATGACCGCACTTGCCCCACCAGTCTGCAGAGGCTACCTTGGAAGCGTGGGGGTCTTTGTCTTTGTCTGTGTGTAGTACACAGACACTGCTGCTAACAGCACTTGCCCCACCAGTCTGCAGAGGCTACCTGGGAAGCGTGGGGGTCTTTGTCTTTGTCTGTGTCCTTCTTTCAGAGTGGAGGGCGACTTGCACAGTGCGGGCACGAGACGGTCGTAGCAGCATGGAGCCCCCACCCCCTCACCCCCCACCCCCCCACCCCCCCACCCCACTCACCCCCCCACCCCCCACCCCACCCTCACCCCACTCACCCCACTCACCCACCCCCTCACCCCCCACCCCCACTCACCCCACTCACCCACCCCCTCACCCCCCACCCCACTCACCCCACTCACCCCACTCACCCACCCCCTCACCCCCCACCCCACTCACCCCACTCACCCCACTCACCCACCCCCTCACCCCCCACCCCTCACCCCACTCACCCCACTCACCCACCCCCTCACCCCCCACCCACCCTCACCCCACTCACCCGACTCACCTCACTCACTCACTCACCCCACTCACCCACCCTCACTCTCACCCCCACTCACCCCACTCACTCACTCCACTCACCCAGACCCACAGAGACCCACAGAGACCCACAGACACCCAGACCCACAGAGACCCAGGGGAGGGGCTGGGTGGGGAGCGTGGGGCTGGGTGGGGAGGGTGGGGAGGGGCTGGTTGGGGAGGGGCTGGGTGGAGAGGGTGGGGAGGGGCTGGGTGGGGGGTGGGTGGGGAGGGGCTGGGTGGGGAGGGTGTGGAGGGGCTGGGTGGGGAGGGTGGGGCTGGGTGGGGAGGGTGGGAGGCGTGGGGCTGGGTGGGGAGGGGCTGCTCACCCCGTGGTGCCCTTATAAAACTCAACGTTTCACCTACTCACGCCAGCTTGTGCCCGCCCTCACAGTCGGGCTTATTTGCGGAATACACCACGCCGCCGTTGACCCTGCAGGCCATTGACCGAGCAACCCGACGTTCCTACCAGCTCCCTCCGCAGGACAATGTGTTTAAGCCCTGTAATAGACATTGTAAGAGTGGCTATCTGTTTAAACATCACACTATTTAGAACTATATTCATTAAGAGTGAAGGGATGTAACATTACATGCCCTAAATTTCGCAGCTACATACTATTAACATTCCTTCCCTTTATTAATGCTACCCCTACCCCCTCCCTTTGATGCTGCTAATCCTGCATAATGCACGGGCATAGTATGACTTTGAAACCCCCCGCCCACCTCCTACGCATTTCACAAGTAGTACTAATCACATATCTGCATTTCCCATAAATATGCTAAATTCCTCTTGATATGTAAATGATTTTGTCAAGGCGCTCTTCCCCCTCCAACCCAGCAGCTTAAATAGACGCTCCAAGCCTGGTGGTGTTTCATTCAGACGCTGTCTTCTCGACAGACCTGTTCCTCACCTGAGGACGGCTGCTTGCGTTGTGGCCGAAACGTCGTGAGAATTGTATTTTATTATGTTTTATTTTTATTATTGTATTACTTCCCTTCTACGTGATGACTTTACCGAAAGAACCAAGAAGATGAATTACATGCCCTGTATACGCGTGTTGTAACAATGGCTATACGTTAAACACCACATATTTGTGTTAACTATATACAATAATGAAAACGTCGTGTAAATTGCCAGGTCCTCTGAAGGTATAATGTCAGAGTGGCTATCCGTTAAATCTAACCCGTAGTATGTCGTCTTTTTCGATTCAGGATCGCATGCTTGATTCTAGATAAAATATATAATTCATTTTGCATATTCACCTAACTTGATTCAGTCTAAAGTATGGAATTCACTTTGTATCTGTAGCTAACTTGATTCTCTCTAAAATCTAGAATTCACTCTGCATCTGCAGCTAACTTGATTCTGTCTAAAGTTAATAATTCACTTTGTATCTGCAACTAACTTGATTCCATCTAAAATCTAGAATTGACTTTGCACCTCTACCTCACTTAATTCGAGATAAGATATCGAGTTTACATTGCACCTGTACCTCACTTTATCTATATATATAAAAGGGAAATGTATGAATATGTGTGTCTGTTCGAAATGTTTAGCATACTTCCCGACATGCAACAAACTTGAAATTTGGCATGAGGGTAGCTTCCAGACGGTACACAATGCAAAACGTATAAAAATAGACTTTTGTATTTGGGGGGGGGCGGGGGGAGGGGGCTTGATAATGGATATATTTTTCAACGGCAAGTGAGCGGTGACGTCACATCTGTGATGTCACCCGCCTGCAGACGTCACGCAGGGTGCCTGCTGACGTCACGAACCCCTCTCTCCCCCCACCCTCCGTGACGTCACGAGCCCCTCCCCCCCCACCCTCCGTGTAGGCCACGTGATAGTCCAAGTCAAAAATACAAGTCCTGGGTAGTGAAGCTCGTTCAGGATGAAATAAAAAATTCACTTTAAAATTCACTTTAAATTCACTCTGCAGCTAACTTGATTCTATCTAAAATATACAATTCCCTTTGCATCTGCAACTAACTTGATTCTGTCTAGAATATAAAATTCACTTTGTATCTGCAGCTAACTTAATTCTGATTAAAACGTAGAATTCACTTTGCATCTGCAGCTAACTTGATTATCTCTAAAATCTAGAATTCACACTGGAGCATCTGCACTTAACTGGATTCTAGATAGAATATGTAATTCACTTTGCATCTGCAACTAACTTGATTCTGTCTAAAATATTGAATTAACTTTGCATCTCTAACTAACTTGATTCTGTCTAAAATATAAAATTCACTTTGCATCTGCAGATAACCTGATTCTGTCCAGAATTTAGAATTCACTTTGAATCTGCAGATAACTTGATTCTACATAAAGTATAACATTCACTTTGTGTCTGCAACTAACTTGATTCTGTCTAAAATAGATAATTCACTTTGCATCGGCACCTAACTTGATTCTAGATAAAATATTGAATTCACTTTGTATCTGCCGCTAACTTAATTCTGTCTAAAGTAAAGAATTAACTTTGCAGCTCTAAATAACTTAATTCAGTCTAAAATATAAAATTCACTTTGCATCTGCAGATAACTTGATTTTACATAAAGTATAAAATTAACTTTGCATCTGCAGCTAACTTGATTCTGTCTAAAATATTGAATTAACTTTGCATCTCTAACTAACTTGATTCTGTCTAAAATATAAAATTCACTTTGTATCTCTAACTAACTTGATTATTTCTAAAATACAGAATTCACTTTCCATCTGCAGCCAACTTGATTCTAGATAAAATAGAGAATTAACTTTGCATCTGCAGCTAACTTGATTCTGTATAAAGCAAATAATTCACTTTGCAGCTCTAAATAACTTGATTCTGTCTAAAGTATAAAATTCACTTTGCATCTGCAGATAACTTGATTCTAGATAAAATATAAAATTCACTTTGCATCTGCAGATAACTTGATTCTAGATAAAATATAAAATTCACTTTGCATCTACAGCTAACTTGATTCTAGATAAAATATAAAATTCACTTTGCATCTGCAGATAACTTGATTCCCTCGAAAGTAAAGAATTCACTTTCTATCTGCGGATAACTTAATTCTCTCTAAAACATATAATTCACTTTGTATCTGCACCTAACTTGTTTCTAGATAAAATATTGAATAAAGTTTGCATCTTCACCTAACTTGATTCTACATAAAGTATACAATTCACTTTGTATCTGCAACTAACTTGATTTTTTCTAAAGTAAAAAATTCACTTTGCATCTGCAGCTAACTTGATTCTGTCTAAAATATTCAATTAACTTTGCATCTCTAACTAACTTGATTCTCTTTAAAATATCGAATTCACTTTGCATCTGTAGCTAAGTTGATTCTCCGTAAAATATCGAATTCACTTTGCATATTCACCTAACTTGATTCTGTCTAAAATATCGAATTCACTTTGACCTGTACCTAGATTATTTCTGGTACCTCTGGCTCCCACTACATTTGCACTACGTTGCATCGATTAACGCGTCTGTGTGCGTCTTATTATCACTGCTAGACTACAATATAGAAGTTATCTGCGCCTGTACCTAACTAGGGGTGCCACGGTGGCTAGGAGATGTTGACTACCTCGCCTGGTCTACAGGAGGTCGTGGGTTAGACCCTGACACCACTGTGGCTAGGAGATGTTGACTACCTCGCCTGGTCTACAGGAGGTCGTGGGTTAGACCCTGATACCACTGTGGCTAGGAGATGTTGACTACCTCGCCTGGTCTACAGGAGGTCGTGGGTTAGACCCTGACACCCACAGTGGCTAGGAGATGTTGACTACCTCGCCTGATCTACAGGAGGTCGTGGGTTAGACCCTGACACCCACAGTGGCTAGGAGATGTTGACTACTTCGCCTGGTCTACAGGAGGTCGTGGGTTAGACCCTGACACCCACAGTGGCTAGGAGATGTTGACTACTTCGCCTGGTCTACAGGAGGTCGTGGGTTAGACCCTGACACCCACTGTGGCTAGGAGATGTTGACTACCTCGCCTGGTCTACAGGAAGTCGTGGGTTAGACCCTGATACCACAGTGGCTAGGAGATGTTGACTACCTCGCCTGGTCTACAGGAGGTCGTGGGTTAGACCCTGATACCACAGTGGCTAGGAGATGTTGACTACCTCGCCTGGTCTACAGGAGGTCGTGGGTTAGACCCAGACACCACAGTGGCTAGGAGATGTTGACTAACTCGCCTGGTCTACAGGAGGTCGTGGGTTAGACCCTGACACCCACAGTGGCTAGGAGATGTTGACTACCTCGCCTGGTATACAGGAGGTCGTGGGTGAGACCCTGACACCCACAGTGGCTAGGAGATGTTGACTACCTCGCCTGGTCTACAGGAGGTCGTGGGTGAGACCCTGACACCCACAGTGGCTAGGAAATGTTGACTACCTCGCCTGGTCTACAGGAGGTCGTGGGTGAGACCCTGACACCCACAGTGGCTAGGAGATGTTGACTACCTCGCCTGGTCTACAGGAGGTCGTGGGATAGACCCTGACACCCACTGTGGCTAGGAGATGTTGACTACCTCGCCTGGTCTACAGGAGGTCATGGGTTAGACCCTGACACCACAGTGGCTAGGAAATGTTGACTAACTCGCCTGGTCTACAGGAGGTCGTGGGTTAGACCCTGACACCCACTGTGGCTAGGAGATGTTGACTACCTCACCTGATCTACAGGAGGTCGTGGGTTAGACCCTGACACCACAGTGGCTAGGAGATGTTGACTACCTCGCCTGGTCTACAGGATGTCGTCGGTTAGACCCTGACACCCACTGCGGCTAGGAGATGTTGACTACCTCGCCTGGTCTATAGGAGGTCGTGGGTTAGACCCTGACACCCACTGTGGCTAGGAGATGTTGACTACCTCGCCTGGTCTATAGGAGGTCATGGGTTCCACCCCGGACCCTGACACCCTCACGGGGGCTAGGAGATGTTGGCTCACTCACCCACTCACCCACCAACTCACTCACTTACCCACCCACCCACTCACCCACCCACTCACCCACTCACTCACTCACCCACCCATTCACCCACTCACCCACCCACCCACTCACCCACCCACCCACCCACCCACTCACCCACCCACTCACTCACCCACTCACCCACCCACCCACCCACTCACCCACTCACCCACCCACTAACCCACCCACCCACTCACTCACTCACCCACCCACTGACTCACCCACCCACTCACTCACCCACCCACTCACCCACTCACCCACTCATCCACCCACCCACTCACTCACCCACCCACTCACCCACCCACTCACTCACCCACTCACCCACTCACCCACCCACCCACCCACCCACTCACCCACCCACCCACCCACTCACCCACCCACCCACTCACCCACCCACCCACTCACCCACCCACCCACCCACCCACTCACCCACTCACTCACCCACCCACCCACCCACTCACCCACCCACCCACTCACCCACTCACCCACCCACCCACCCACCCACTCACTCACCCACTCACCCACTCACCCACCCACCCACCCACCCACTCACCCACCCACCCACCCACTCACCCACTCACCCACCCACCCACTCACCCACCCACTCACCCACTCACCCACCCACCCACTCACCCACTCACCCACTCACCCACCCACCCACTCACCCACCCACCCACCCACCCACTCACCCACCCACCCACCCACCCACTCACCCACCCACCCACTCACCCACCCACCCACCCACCCACTCACTCACTCACCCACTCACCCACCCACCCACTCACCCACCCACCCACCCACCCACTCACCCACTCACCCACCCACCCACTCACCCACCCACTCACCCACTCACCCACCCACCCACTCACCCACCCACCCACCCACCCACCCACTCACCCACCCACCCACCCACTCACTCACCCACCCACCCACCCACCCACTCACCCACTCACCCACCCACCCACCCACCCACCCACTCACTCACCCACTCACTCACCCACCCACCCACCCACTCACTCACCCACCCACCCACTCACCCACTCACCCACCCACCCACCCACCCACCCACCCACCCACTCACCCACCCACCCACCCACTCACCCACCCACCCACCCACCCACTCACCCACCCACCCACTCACCCACTCACTCACCCACCCACCCACCCACCCACTCACTCACCCACCCACTCACCCACTCACCCACCCACCCACTCACCCACCCACCCACCCACCCACTCACCCACTCACCCACCCACCCACCCACTCACCCACTCACCCACCCACCCACTCACCCACCCACCCACCCACCCACTCACCCACCCACTCACCCACCCACTCACCCACCCACTCACCCACCCACCCACTCACCCACCCACCCACTCACCCACCCACCCACTCACTCACCCACTCACCCACCCACTCACCCACCCACCCACCCACTCACCCACCCACCCACCCACCCACTCACCCACCCACCCACCCACCCACTCACCCACCCACCCACTCACTCACCCACCCACCCACCCACCCACTCACCCACTCACCCACCCACCCACCCACCCACCCACTCACCCACCCACCCACCCACTCACTCACCCACCCACCCACTCACCCACCCACCCACCCACTCACTCACCCACTCACCCACCCACCCACTCACCCACCCACCCACCCACTCACCCACTCACCCACCCACCCACCCACTCACCCACCCACCCACCCACTCACCCACCCACCCACCCACCCACTCACTCACCCACCCACCCACCCACTCACCCACTCACCCACCCACCCACCCACCCACCCACCCACCCACTCACTCACTCACCCACTCACTCACCCACCCACCCACCCACTCACTCACCCACCCACCCACTCACCCACTCACCCACCCACCCACCCACCCACTCACCCACCCACCCACCCACCCACTCACCCACCCACCCACCCACCCACCCACCCACTCACCCACCCATCCACCCACCCACTCACTCACTCACCCACCCACTCACCCACTCACCCACCCATCCACTCACCCACCCACCCACCCACCCACTCACCCACTCACCCACTCACCCACTCACCCACCCACCCACTCACCCACTCACCCACCCACCCACCCACCCACCCACTCACCCACCCACCCACCCACCCACTCACCCACCCACTCACCCACCCACCCACTCACCCACCCACCCACCCACCCACTCACTCACCCACTCACCCACCCACTCACCCACCCACCCACCCACTCACCCACCCACCCACCCACCCACCCACTCACCCACCCACCCACCCACCCACTCACCCACCCACCCACCCACCCACCCACCCACTCACCCACCCACCCACCCACCCACCCACTCACCCACCCACCCACCCACTCACCCACCCACCCACCCACCCACCCACTCACCCACTCACCCACCCACCCACCCACTCACTCACCCACCCACCCACTCACCCACTCACCCACCCACCCACTCACCCACCCACCCACCCACCCACTCACCCACTCACCCACCCACCCACTCACCCACTCACCCACCCACCCACTCACCCACCCACCCACTCACCCACTCACCCACCCACCCACTCACCCACTCACCCACCCACCCACTCACCCACTCACCCACTCACCCACCCACCCACTCACCCACCCACTCACCCACCCACCCACTCACCCACCCACCCACCCACTCACCCACTCACCCACCCACTCACCCACTCACCCACTCACCCACCCACTCACCCACTCACCCACCCACTCACCCACCCACCCACCCACCCACTCACCCACCCACCCACTCACCCACTCACCCACCCACTCACTCACCCACCCACCCACCCACTCACCCACTCACCCACTCACCCACCCACCCACTCACCCACTCACCCACCCACCCACCCACTCACCCACTCACCCACCCACTCACTCACCCACTCACTCACTCACCCACTCACCCACCCACCCACCCACTTTGCCGTGCCTCTCGGTTGCAGAAGAAACGGATGGAGCCACTGTACGTGCAGCTGACGATGAGTTCACGCCACTGCCAACACGAGTACTCCTCCATCCGCTACGCCTGCAAGCGGCACAGAGACTCGGCCACATCGCCATCAGCCTCCGCGACATTGCCCGGAGACCAGGGGCAATGCTGTTAGGTCGATGGGCAGTGCTGAGTCTTTGGGCAGTCATCTTCTTGGTTCTTTCGGTAAAGTCACGTAGAATGGAAATAATAAAATAATACAAATAAAACATAATAAAACAATTCTCACGACCCATCTTCTTGGTTCTTTCGGTAAAGTCACGTAGAATGGAAATAATAAAATAATAAAAATAAAACATAATAAAACAATTCTCACGACCCATCTTCTTGGTTCTTTCGGTAAAGTCACGTAGAATGGAAATAATAAAATAATAAAAATAAAACATAATAAAACAATTCTCACGACCCATCTTCTTGGTTCTTTCGGTAAAGTCACGTAGAATGGAAATAATAAAATAATAAAAATAAAACATAATAAAACAATTCTCACGACCCATCTTCTTGGTTCTTTCGGTAAAGTCACGTAGAATGGAAATAATAAAATAATAAAAATAAAATAACAAAAAAATTCTCACGACGTTTCGGCCACAATGCAAGCAGCCATCCTCAGCTGAACTTCATGGTTTAGTTACTGCAGCTACATACCGAAAGAACTAAGCGTATCAGTTTGTAGACTCCAGGGTATTGTAAGTCAGGAATGACATCTTTCACAGATGGAATTAGATTACGGATTTTATGTACTGTACTGAATCGGACTTGAATCTTATGTTTGTTTAGAATGTTGGAGTCTATGGGCAGTGTTGAGTCTATGGGCAGTGTTGAGTCTATGGGGTAGTGTTGAGTCTATGGGTAGTGTTGAGTCTATGGGCAGTGTTGAGTCTATGGGCAGTGTTGAGTCTATGGTGCAGTGTTGAGTCTATGGGTAGTGTTGAGTCTATGGGCAGTGCTGAGTCTATGGGCAGTGCTGAGTCTATGGTGCAGTGTTGAGTCTATGGGTAGTGTTGAGTCTATGGGCAGTGTTGAGTCTATGGGTAGTGTTGAGTCTATGGGCAGTGTTGAGTCTATGGGCAGTGTTGAGTCTATGGGCAGTGTTGAGTCTATGGGCAGTGTTGAGTCTATGGGCAGTGCTGAGTCTATGGTGCAGTGTTGAGTCTATGGGCAGTGTTGAGTCTATGGTGCAGTGTTGAGTCTATGGGCAGTGTTGAGTCTATGGGTAGTGTTGAGTCTATGGGCAGTGTTGAGTCTATGGGCAGTATTGAGTCTATGGGCAGTGTTGAGTCTATGGGCAGTGTTGAGTCTATGGGTAGTGTTGAGTCTATGGGCAGTGTTGAGTCTATGGGCAGTGTTGAGTCTATGGGCAGTGCTGAGTCTATGGTGCAGTGTTGAGTCTATGGGCAGTGTTGAGTCTATGGTGCAGTGTTGAGTCTATGGGCAGTGTTGAGTCTATGGGTAGTGTTGAGTCTATGGGCAGTGTTGAGTCTATGGGCAGTGTTGAGTCTATGGGCAGTGTTGAGTCTATGGTGCAGTGTTGAGTCTATGGGTAGTGTTGAGTCTATGGGCAGTGTTGAGTCTATGGGCAGTGTTGAGTCTATGGGCAGTGTTGAGTCTATGGGCAACGTGATAGTTTTGATCGGAGTTTCAAGTGGCTGTTTCTGTATGGTGGGAGAAACAGCTTGGCGGATTGTGCGTTCAGAGTATCCGTTCATCCTGAGGGCCCGATGTACGTTTCTTAATTCACTGGCCAGGTGGTGTTGGTCAGAAATGCCATGGGCTCTGTGGTGTAGCGTTTTGATGAGAGAATTATTTTGAGATGGGTGATGGTGGGAATCGGGTTTCAGGTAGGAATCCGTTCCCACATTACAATGCAAATCAATTCCTAACATTTTTAACATGCGTTGTTCTGGATTTTTAAATCCTTTATATTGAGTTTGCTTGCTTGCTTAGGACCATGCAAATCTGTCGGTCGTTTTTTAACCCACTTCCCGTGATCCAATCGAGCTGACATTTTGCACACAGACTCGTTGTGCGTGACAACGCATTTTCGTTAAAAAACATTTCCCAAAATTTTACACTGTTTAGGGAATTTTTTTTAAATATTTAATTACCAATTGTTTAATGCTGCCAGACAATCATTTGACCCATAGGTGGCAGCCATCTCAAGCCAGAGGACGAGAGGACTCTAGCCGCCCCGATGCCACGCATATAAAGGATTTATAGTGAAAAACTTTGTTTTTACGGGTTTACTTGTTGTTGTTGTTGTTCTGTCTCTCACTGTTCAAATAAACCCACCATTAAAACTCTAGACTGATCATTTCTGCGTCAGTGGGCAAACGTACAAAATCAGCAGGGGATCAAATACTTTGTTCCCTCACTGTATATTGCACACGTACAGTACAGGTGTAATAAAAGACTCCGTCAGGCACCGCTGGTCTCCGTTGGTCTTTAATTTCGTTTCTTTCTCCGCACTCCGCTGGTCCTGATCAGGGACCAGCTTCTCCTCTCTCGCGTGCCCCGCGCACGCTCCTCCGTTAGCTCCCCCGCTCCGCACACCGCTGCCCGACGGCGTGCTGAAGGTCCTTCGGCTACGTGGCCGATGGCGCGGATCTCTCTCTCACCACCCAACGTGGCCATGTTTGTGTTGTTGTAGTACAGAGTTAGACTGATGGCCTTAATCTAAGTTGTCTTGTGGTTGTTGTTGTTGTTGTTTGACTTGCATCCCACTGGGATTTTTGCACACAGCGTTGGTGTACGGTGATTTTTCTGCAATATTTTGCTGTCTTTTCTTGGATTTTCTGTTTGCACTCAGTCACATATTCACTTTAAGATGTTTTTTTATTCATGTTTTTGTTTTCTGTTTGTTGCGGTTGCACCCGATTCAAGAGCCGAATGGCTCACAGGGCTACACCTAATACATGAACTTGAACTTGAACTTCCCCGACTGCCCCGATCTCTTCCGGGCTCCCACGTATATCCTCTCCCCCCACGTGACCCTGACTCCTCCCCTTCCGGATCGTCACATCCGGCCTTCCCATACTGCCCCGCTGGCTCCGCCCCCATTCACCTCGCCTCCCATTGGAGCAGAGGTGAACGGCGGCCCCTCCCACACGCCCCCCAATACCCGAGCCGTGTGATTGGACCAGAGCCCAGCAGCAAACCCCGTTGACGCTCGCATTACACAGGTGTAGTGGGTTCCAGGAGACTTGGACGACGTAGTCGGAGGCACACTTATTTATTAACCACAGTCGTATATTACAGGCCGAGATATGCAACACTCGAAGGGGTATCGGCCCCTTCACCCGTCTAACAGGGAGATCACACAATCTCCGTCACGGCTCGCCTACTCCCAGGTCCTGCACTACAGGGCTAGGGGAGGCTAGCTAACCCAGCTCTGGTTAAGCTGGGATTACGGCATCCTTAGTCACCAGACCGGCTCTTACAAGAGCATCGGCTCTGGGCTCTCGGGGCCACGCCACTGGCTTGCCCTGGTCGCTCCTGAGAAGGACGGCGATCCAGGGGAGTCCCAGGGCCTATCTAGCCGGTCTTCTTGCTTCGCTGGTTAAAGCTGAACACTGAACCCCGAGCCCTCCGGCTCACCGCCTTATAGAGCAACTCCCCCACCGAGGGATGGGGCCATGGGGAATCCCAGCGCCGTGTCAGCCCCCCAGGCTGAACGGTGCGGACGTCGATGTAAGCATCTCTTGGCGTACGGGCGTAACCACGCCCAGTGTGTTTGTTTGCCCTCCCGTAACACCTCTACACAGGTAACGGGTGTAAGATAGCAATATAAGTCGATGGCATAGACCAGGGGTCGGCAACCTACGGCTGCGGAGCCGCATGCGGCTCTTTGCGGGCCGCTTCTTGACGATATGTACGGATGTACAGTATATGTACTCAGATGCATTGCGGCTCTTGAAATACTGAATTTTGTACCGAATTGGAAAGAAATGGCTCTTCTTGTTATTTTGGTTACCGACCCCTGGTATAGACGTACAGCTTAGGATTAAAGTAATATCCGAACAATGAAGTGCAAAGGTTACTAGCGAAGACAAAGATGGACTATTGGTAGCAGAATTGGCTTCAAGAGAAACTGCATTTGATTAATGGCACTTTGAAACCGGTCACGTGGTTAATGGCGACTCTGTTCGGGAATTGCTGTGTGTGACACAGGTGCTGTTGCGTCTGTAATAAACCCCGTTCAAGTTCATTTATCAAGTTCAAGTTCATCGATTTGGTGTAGCCCTGTGAGCCATTCGGCTCTTGAATCAGGTGCAACCGCAACAAACAAAAAAACAAAAACATGACCAAGAAAACATCTTAAAGTGATCTTCTTGGTTCTTTCGGTAAAGTCACGTAGAAGGGAAATAATAAAATAATAAAAATTTAACATTATATTTTATTATGTTTAATTATAAAATAAAATATAATATTTTATTATCACGTAGAATGGAAATAATAAAATAATAAAAATTAAACCTAATATTCTATTGTTTTATTTTGTTATGTTTTATTTTTATTATTTTATTATTTCCCTTCTACGTGACTTTACCGAAAGAACCAAGAAGATGAATCCCTGCAGTCACGAAAGCTTTAGTGACTATGTGCAAACAGAAAATCCAAGAAAAGACAGCAAAATATTGCAGAAAAAATCACCGTACACCAACGCTGTGTGCAAAAATCCCAGTGGGATGCAAGTCAAACAACAACAACAAGCACAAGACAACTTAGATTAAGGCCATCAGTTTGACTCTGTACTACAACAACACAAACATGCCGAAACCGAAAAACTTTTCGAAAATCACCAAAATAAAGCCATAAAAGCAATGAAACAGTGATCATAGGAACTGTGACCGAATTTTCACAATAAACAACATAAACAACATGTACTACCAAACCTTGCAGCCATAGCTGGCTGCATGAGTCACTCAGACGACGTCGTGAAAAGAGAGTTGTTTCCCTTCACAGCTTTCCACCACATTCGTTCACTCGGTTCCTGAGGTCGCAAACGGGTTTTGATTCCTTACCCCCCGTACCCGGCCGCACCAGGGTCGCAAACGGGTCCCCGTCCCCGTACCCTACCCGATACCCGGCTACCCGTACCCGGCCGGGTACGGGTAGGGTACGGGTATCGGGTACCCGATTGCGACCTCTGGGATGAAGCCACGTTGCAGGCGCGGGTGGGTTGATTCTAGGAACTAGAATTGTGAGAAGAGACAAGACGTTGGGAAATGAGTGACAAATGGTGACTCACCAGTGACTCACGGTCTACCCGTACCCGTACCCGGCCGCACCAGGGTCGCAAACGGCTACCCGTACCCGGCCGGGTACGGGTAGCCGGGTATCGGGTAGGGTACGGGTATCGGGTACCCGGTTGCGACCTCTGCTCTGTTCCCTTCCTCCTTCACGCTGCTGGCTGACATCGTGAGGGAGATTGCCACGGCCTGCCACGTGGCTGGCTACGGACCACGGCACCAGCCACGTGGCCTCCCCCCTTCGTCCCTCCGCACACTGACCACGTGCTGTCCTCCTCTGGCCCACGTGACGCCAATCAGCCAATCCTCAGCCACACCCCTGGAACTTTCCCGAAGGTGCTGTCCGGTTACAGGGCCACGCCCCTGGCTCGACTCCCCATTGGTTGCGGGCTGAAGCCGGCAGAGCCAATCATCATCCTCCAAGTGTAGCCTTCACGTTACGTCAGGGCCACGCCCCTGGCTCGACTCCCCATTGGTTGCGGGCTGAAGCTGGCAGAGCCAATCATCATCCTCCAAGTGTAGCCTTCACATTACGTCAGGGCCACGCCCCTGGCTCGACTCCCCATTGGTTGCGGGCTGAAGCTGGCAGAGCCAATCATCATCCTCCAAGTGTAGCCTTCACATTACGTCAGGGCCACGCCCCTGGCTCGACTCTCCATTGGCTGCGGGCTGAGGCCGTCAGAGCCAATCATCATCCTCCGGCTGTAACCTCACGTTACACATCTTACAGATCAAGCACAATAAATGTGTTTGCACCTGCCCAACGTCATTCATTTCGAGTGTGCAACATCTCCCTCTCTGGCCACGTGGCTCTCAGCAGTGAGAAGTTCCTCTGGCCCAGCAGCAGCAGCAGCTGCATTGAATCGTTGCGTCTTCTCAGCAGCTGAACTCCAGACGCAGTCCACAGGGCAGTGAAGAGAGTTTCTCTGGGATAGCCCATGGGTGGAGTCCAGTTCCAGGTAGACTCCAACTCACTCACCCACTCACCCACCTACTCACTCACTCACCTACTCACTCACCTACTCACTCACCTACTCACTCACTCACCTACTCACTCACTCACCTACTCACTCACCTACTCACTCACCTACTCACTCACCTACTCACTCACTCACCTACTCACCCACCTACTCACTCACCTACTCACTCACTCACCTACTCACTCACTCACCCACTCACTCACCCACTCACTCACCTACTCACTCACCTACTCACCTACTCACTCACTCACTCACCTACTCACTCACCTACTCACTCACCTACTCACTCACCTACTCACTCACCTACTCACTCACTCACCCACTCACTCACCCACTCACTCACCTACTCACTCACCTACTCACCTACTCACTCACTCACTCACCTACTCACTCACCTACTCACCTACTCACTAACCTACTCACTCACCTACTCACTCACCCACTCACTCACCCACTCACTCACTCACTCACCCACTCACTCACCTACTCACTCACCTACTCACTCACCTACTCACTCACCCACTCACTCACCTACTCACTCACTCACCCACTCACTCACTCACCTACTCACTCACCTACTCACTCACTCATTCACCTACTCACCTGCTCACTCACCTACTCACTCACCTACTCACTCACCCACTCACTCACCTACTCACTCACTCACTCACCCACTCACTCACCTACTCACTCACCTACTCACCTACTCACCTACTCACTCACCTACTCACTCACCTACTCACTCAGTCACTCACTCACCTACTCACTCACCTACTCACTCACTCACCTACTCACCTACTCACCTACTCACTCACCTACTCACTCACCCACTCACTCACCTACTCACTCACTCACCCACTCACTCACCTACTCACTCACCTATTCACCTACTCACTCACTCACTTACCCACTCACTCACCCACTCACTCACCTACTCACTCACCCACTCTCCCACTCACTCACTCACCTACTCACTCACTAACGTACTCACTCACCTACTCACTCACCTAGTCACTCACTCACTCACTTACCTACTCACTCACTCACCTACTCACTCACTCACTCACTCACCCACTCACCCACTCACTCACCCACTCACTCACTCACTCACCCCCTCACTCACCCACCCACTCACCCACTCACTCACCTACTCACCTACTCACTCACTCACTTACCCACTCAATCATCCACTCACTCACCTACTCACTCACCCACTCTCCCACTCACTCACTCACCTACTCACTCACTCACTAACTTACTCACTCACCTACTCACTCACCTAGTCACTCACTCACCTACTCACTCACTCACCCACTCACTCACTCACCCACCCACTCACTCACTCACTTACCCACTCACTCACACACTCACCCACCCACCCACTCACTCACTCACTCACTCACCCACCCACTCACTCATTCATTCACTCTCCCACTCACCCACTCACTCACTCACTCACCCACTCACTCACTCACTCACCCACTCACTCACCCATCCACTCAATAACCTACTCACTCACCCACCCACTCACCCACTCACCCACTCACTCACTCACCCACTCACTCACCCACTCACCCACTCATCCTCCGTAGCTCCAACCCCCAGCTCACTGACCCTGACTCCAGCTCGAACCCAGGTGCTGCTCTCTCTCTGGCCACGTGGCTCTCAGCAGTGAGAAGTTCCTCTGGCCCAGCAGCAGCAGCAGCTGCATTGAATCGTTGCGTCTTCTCTGCAGCTGAACTCCAGACGCAGTCCACAGGGCAGTGAAGAGAGTTTCTCTGGGATAGCCCATGGGTGGAGTCCAGTACCAGGTAGACTACAACTCACCTACTCACTCACTCACCTACTCACTCACCTACTCACTCACCTACTCACTCACCTACTCACCCACTAACCCACTAACTAACTCACCCACTCACCTACTTACCTACTCACTTACTCACTTACCCACTCACTCACCCACTCACCCACTCACTCACCCAATCACCCACTCACTCACCCACTCACTCGCCCACTCACTCACTCACTCACCCACTCACTCACCCACTCACTCACCCATCCACTCAATAACCTACTCACTCACTCACCTACTCACCTACTCACTCACCCACTCTCCCTCTCACTCACTCACCTACTCACTGGCGGAGCCAGGAGACTGGATCCTCACTCTCGGGCGCCTCCAGAAATGTTTGAACGCTCACTGCGGAGGAGAGGCTGCCACTCATCTGTCGGGAGCTGGACCGGTACCGCCTGGATCTCTGTGGTATTCAGGAGGTCCGGTGGACCGGCTCTGGCTCCTGCCATCATGAGGGGTGGACAGTCCTCTACTCGGGGCAGGAGACTGCCAAACAACAGGGAGTGGCTCTTCTTATGAACAAAATAATGAAGGGGGCATGGGAGCGTGGCGGTGAGGTGTGGGAAGCTGTAAGCCCCAGACTACTTTGGGCTCGCCTTCCCATCAACCGGAGGTAGTTACTTATGCCCCCACTGAAGACGAACATCCGTGGAGGGATGCAGACAAGGCCGATGAGTCAGATGGCTTCTATGACCTCCTGTCACAGGTGCTGGCTAAAGTGGCCACTCGGGATAGAGTCATCTTGTTGGGTGACTTCAATGCCCGAGTTGGTCATGATGGTGGCACCTGGTCTGGAGTGATTGGAAGGCATGGGCCAGATCAGCTCAATAACAACGGTAGCAGGCTGCTAGATTTTTGTGCAGCCCATATTCCGGTACACCACATCATGGATGCATGCCGGGTCCAAGCAAGAACATCTGCTGGACTACGTAGTGACGGAACAGTGGATGTGGGCCCATGTCCTTGACACCAGGACCTACCGTGGAGCTGATCTGCCCACTGACCATCGACTAGTCATCTGTAAGATGCGTCTACCATTCTTCCACTCCGGTGGTGGGTGTACACCCAGGACCCCATTCGAACCCACAGTGGCCTGGTCTCCGCTAGTTGATGAAAGTTGCAAGCGAGAATTTCATCATCGCTTGCGGCTGGGGTTGGCATCGTCCCCCACTCCTCCTAATTCATGATGGTGAGCGGGCCCGGGTAAAAATACGTGACCGGGAGTTGAAGCCATTCCCCGTTTACCGTGGGGTGCGACAGGGATGTCCTCTGGCTTCATTGTTTATCATATTTTTCGACCACGTAGTTCATGAAGCCTTCGATGGCTGTACCAGAGGAATTTCCATCTGGTACAGATACAATGGGAGGCTGATCGATGCCCGGGTGCGATCAAGGGATGGCTCCCTATTGGACAACCACGTTATGTATGCCGATGTTCTGGTAATTGCAGCTCACTCAGAGGAGAAGTTGGAGACGCTGCTGCTGAACCTGGAGCGTGCCACTAAGAGGTGGGGCCTTGGATGAGTGAGTTAGTGGGTGAGTGCGTGAGTTGGTGAGTTGGTGAGTAGGTGAGTGAGTGGGTGGGCGAGTTAGTAAATGGGACGGTTAATGAGTGAGTGAGTGAGTGGGTGAGTGGGTAGGTGAATGAGTGAGTGAGTAGGTGAATGAGTGAGTGAGTAGGTGAGTGAGTTAGTGGGTGAGTGAGTAGGTGAATGAGTGAGTGAGTAGGTGAGTGAGTAGGTGAGTGAGTGAGTGGGTGAGTGAGTGAGTGAGTGAGTGAGTAGGTGAGTGAGTAGGTGAGTGAGTGAGTGAGTGGGTGAGTGAGTGAGTAGGTGAGTGAGTAGGTGAGTGAGTGAGTGGGTGAGTGTGTGAGTGAGTAGGTGAGTGAGTAGGTGAGTGAGTGAGTGGGTGAGTGAGTGAGTAGGTGAGTGAGTAGGTGAGTGAGTGGGTGAGTGAGTGAGTAGGTGAGTGAGTAGGTGAGTGAGTAGGTGAGTGAGTGGGTGAGTGAGTGAGTAGGTGAGTGAGTAGGTGAGTAAGTGGGTGGGTGAGTAGGTGAGTGAGTGGGTGAGTGAGTGAGTCAGTGACTGAGTGAGTAGGTGAGTGAGTAGGTGAATGAGTGAGTGAGTGGGTGAGTAGGTGAGTGAGTAGGTGAGTGAGTAGGTGAGTGAGTAGGTGAGTGAGTGAGTAGGTGAGTGAGTAGGTGAGTGAGTTGTAGTCTACCTGGTACTGGACTCCACCCATGGGCTATCCCAGAGAAACTCTCTTCACTGCCCTGTGGACTGCGTCTGGAGTTCAGCTGCAGAGAAGACGCAACGATTCAATGCAGCTGCTGCTGCTGGGCCAGAGGAACTTCTCACTGCTGAGAGCCCCGTGGCCAGAGAGAGAGCAGCACCTGGGTTCGAGCTGGAGTCAGGGTCAGTGAGCTGGGGGTTGGAGCTACGGAGGATGAGTGGGTGAGTGAGTGGGTGAGTGAGTGAGTGAGTGGGTGGGTGAGTAGGTGAGTGAGTGGGTGGGTGGGTGAGTGGGTGAGTGAGTGGGTGAGTGAGTGGGTGGGTGGGTGAGTGAGTGGGTGAGAGGGTGAGTGAGTGGGTGGGTGAGTGAGTGGGTAAGTGAGTGAGTGGGTGAGTGAGTGAGTGAATGAGTGAGTGGGTGAGTGAGTGGGTGGGTGAGTGGGTAGGTGAGTGATTGGGTGACTGGGTGAGTGAGTGAGTAGGTGAGTGAGTAGGTGAGTGAGTGGGTGAGTGGGTGGGTGAGTGGGTGGGTGGGTGAGTGAGTGAGTGAGTGGGTGAGTGAGTGAGTGAGTGAGTGAGTGAGTGAGTGAATGAGTGAGTGGGTGAGTGAGTGGGTGAGTGGGTAGGTGAGTGATTGAGTGACTGGGTGAGTGAGTGAGTAGGTGAGTGAGTAGGTGAGTGAGTGGGTGAGTGGGTGGGTGAGTGGGTGGGTGACTGTGTGAGTGAGTGGGTGGGTGAGTAGGTGAGTGAGTGGGTGAGTGAGTGAGTGAGTGACTGAGTGAGTAGGTGAGTGAGTAGGTGAGTGAGTGACTGAGTGAGTAGGTGAGTGAGTAGGTGAGTGAGTGGGTGAGTGAGTAGGTGAGTAGGTGAGTTAGTAGGTGAGTGAGTAGGTGAGTGAGTAGGTGAGTGAGTAGGTGAGTGAGTGAGTAGGTGAGTGAGTGGGTGAGTAGGTGACTGAGTGAGTAGGTGAGTGAGTGGGTGAGTGAGTTGTAGTCTACCTGGTACTGGACTCCACCCATGGGCTATCCCAGGGAAACTCTCTTCCGTGCCCTGTGGACTGCGTCTGGAGTTCATCTTCTGAGAAGCCGCAACGATTCAATGCAGCTGCTGCTGCTGGGCCAGAGGAACTTCTCACTGCTGAGAACCCCGTGGCCAGAGAGGGAGATTTTGCACACTCGAAATGAATGACGTTGGGCAGGTGCAAACACATTTTTTGTTGCTGATCTGTAAGATGTGTAATGTGAGGTTACAGCTGGAGGATGATGATTGGCTCTGCCGTCTTCAGCCCGCAGCCAATGGGGAGTCGAGCCAGGGGCGTGGCTCTGACGTAATGTGAAGGCTACACCTGGAGGATGATGATTGGCTCTGCCTGCTTCAGCCCGCAGCCAATGGGGAGTCGAGCCAGGGGCGTGGCCCTGGAGACGGACAGCACCTTCGGGAAAGTTCCAGAGGTGTGGCTGAGGATTGGCTGCTTGGCATCACGTGGGCCAGAGGAGGACAGCACGTGGTCAGTGTGCGGAGGGACGAAGGGGGGAGGCCACGTGGCTAATGCCGTGGTCCGTAGCCAGCCAAGTGGCGCTCAGAGACGTCGGAGGGTGTAAACATGGGACATGGATTGTCCCTTGTGATTCCCGAAGGAGAGGCGCGGAGATATGCGTGTGCGCGAGGATTGCCTTCGAGCATACGCCCGCCATTTTGTTAGGAGCGCGGGAAACCGCGGAGATGTTCATGCGCTAAGGCCGCCATTTTGTGCGTGCGCAGAAAATCACAGCGATGTTCATGCGCCGGGCCGCCATTTTGTACGCGCGCAGAAAACCGCGGAGATGTTCATGCGCTAAGGCCGCCATTTTGTGCACGTGCAGAAAATCACAGCGATGTTCATGCGCTAAGGCCGCCATTTTGTGCGCGTGCAGAAAATCACAGCGATGTTCATGCGCCGGGCCGCCATTTTGTACGCGCGCAGAAAACCGCGGAGATGTTCACGCGCTAAGGCCGCCATTTTGTGCACGTGCAGAAAATCACAGCGATGTTCATGCGCTAAGGCCGCCATTTTGTGCACGTGCAGAAAATCACAGTGATGTTCACGCGCTAAGGCCGCCATTTTGTGCACGTGCAGAAAATCACAGCGATGTTCATGCGCTAAGGCCGCCATTTTGTGCACGTGCAGAAAATCACAGCGATGTTCATGCGCCGGGCCGCCATTTTGTACGCGCGCAGAAAACCGCGGAGATGTTCATGCGCTAAGGCCGCCATTTTGTGCACGTGCAGAAAATCACAGCGATGTTCCTGCGCTTAGGGCCGCCATTTTGTACGTACACGGGTGGCCTCTGAGATGTGGGGGTTGCACTCGTGAACTATTTCTGGGCGAGTTGAGGCGTTTGTTTTTTAAATCCTTTATATTAAGTTCGCTTGCGTGCTTGCTTGCGCGCTTATGACTGTGCAGATCTTTCGGTCGTTTTTTAACCCACTTCCCGTGATCCAATCGAGCTGACATTTTGCACACAGACTCGTTGCGCGTGACAATTAATGTTCGTGAAAATTTTTTTTTCAAAATTTTACACTTTTTAGGCAAAAAAATTGTATTTAACATTTATTCAAATAGAACTCACTCAGAGCGTGACATCTCCACAGGCCCTGGTGGCGTAGCGCAGTTGGTAGCGCCCTCGCTTCCCATGCCAAAGGTCGCGGGATCGATCCCTGCGCCCTCCACAGGCGAATATATTTTTAAATCCTTTATATTAAGTTCGCTTGCTTGCTTGCGCGCTTATGACTGTGCAGATCTTTCGGTCGTTGTTTAACCCACTTCCCGTGATCCAATCGAGCTGACATTTTGCACACAGACTCGTTGTGCGTGACAATTAATGTTCGTGAATTTTTTTTCTCCAAAATTTTACACTTTTTAGGACAAAAATATTATATTTAATTACCAATTGCTTAATGGTGGCAGGCAATCATCTGACCCATAGGTGGCAGCCATCTCAAGCCAGAGGACGAGAGGTCTCTAGCCGCCACGCATAAAAAGGATTTATAGTGAAAAACTTAGTTTTTACGGGTTATACTTGTTTACGTGACATGTTCATGGTTAAATATCCTACTTTGAATGCAATATATAGCATACTAATGCTTAACAAAAGGGAGGAATTAACTTTTGTTGAAAAAGAAAGCTGTAAAAATTCGGCCAATATTGGCCAAAAACGGCATAGGTTCGTATGCCGATTTTCTTTTTGTGGGACATAAACATTTCATCGTGAAATTTTCCCCTTTTAATCTAATACATAGCACAATAAGGCTAAATACAATAGAGGAATGAAGTATCGTCCAAAAATAAAGCTGTGAAAGTTTGCCACTATTGGCCAAAAACGGCCTAGATTAGTATGCCGATTTTCTTTATTTACTTGAAAATTTCATGGTGAAATTTCCAACTTTTTTACGTAATATATCGGATATAGAAGGCTAAACAACCCCGAGGATTGCACTTTTGTTGAAAAAGAAAGCTGTAAAAATTTGGCCAAAATTGACCAAAAACGGCATAGGTTAGTATGCCGATTTGCTTTCTTAAATCCTTTATATTAAGTTCACTTGCTTGCTTGCGCGCTTACGACCGTGCAAATCTTTCGGTCGTTTTTTTAACCCACTTCCCGTGATCCAATCGAGCTGACATTTTCCACACAGACTCGTTGTGCGTGACAATGAATTTTCGTGAAATATTTTTTCAAAAATTTTACACTTTTAGGAAAAAAATTTTTCTATTTAATTACCAATTGCTTAATGGTGGCAGGCAATCATCTGACCCATAGGTGGCAGCCATCTCAAGCCAGAGGACGAGAGGACTCTAGCCGCCACGCACACTTCTTGCGACTTCTTTGCCCAGTACATGGGTCAACCTGAAAGCATGACTTCCTTGACCCGGGATGTTGTACGACATCCAACGTTGTACCTTGGGTGCAGCATACTGAGACGTAGGGAGACGTCTGGAATGTTAAGCGGTGTGTGTCGGTGGGTGTTAGACTTTCAGTTTTCACCCTATTGCCACCTGTGGGGTGAAACAGTAGCAGAGCGGTGTGAGACCCTGCCATCCATGGGGCAGAGGTCGCAAACGGGTTTTGATTCCTTACCCGTACCCGGCTGCACCAGGGTCGCAAATGGGTACCCGTTCCCTACCCGTACCCTACCCGAAATGAGTGACAAACGGTGACTCACCGGTGACTCACGGCCTACCCGTACCCGGCCGCACCAGAGTCGCAAACGGGTACCTGTACCCGTACCTGGCCGGGTACGGGTAGCCGGGTATCGGGTAGGGTACGGGTATCGGGTACCCGGTTGCGACCTCTGTTTGTTATTCGAACGTAACGTGTTTAACTGGGCGTGCACCGTTTCCAATTGAAGTTCTCTTTTCTCCAAAGAATGCCGCGAACTCTTCAAGTTCGGCAACGGTGATGCGATCAGAGTCGGTGTTTAGGGGCCGCATTAATCGAGCGATCAATCGTTGAGAAAAAAAAACTCGTGGGTTGTTTTGACGGCGTTCGACCAATGTCGAAAAATGGGGCCGTCGACCATTTCTAAATATCGCATTGTGACGTCACAGTCGAGCACGTGGGTCCCACACCATTAATCAAGCACGTGGGCACACAACTGTCACCAGTCTCCTCTAACCGCGTGACGTCACAATGAATCAATCACGTGAAAAATCAAACCAAGCACGTGACGTTCGACCAATGTCGAAAAATGAGGCCGTCGGCCATTTTTAATCGCATTGTGACGTCACAGTCGAGCACGTGGGTCCCACACCATTCATCAAGCACGTGGGCACACAACCGTCACCAGTCTCCTCTAACCGCGTGACGTCACAATGAATCAATCACGTGACAAATGAAAACAAGCACGTGGCACTTGAGTACGCAACTTACTTTATTTAGCCTCGGGGCGAGGAAGATCATGGAGGGATGGGAGGAGGGGGGGGCAATGGTGGAGGGGGGGGGGAGAGGGGGATGGGGGGGAGTTGCATATTTGTGGTTCCCCTTCACTTGACCGTCGCTCTGCCCCCCCCCCCACCAGCTGGGCAGTAAATCGACACGGGGCCTCAGCCTGCCTGCCTCCCTCCGTCATTGAAACGCCGCATGACGGAATCCCTTCGCTAGCCGCCTGCAACACACTCACACTGCCTGTCTGCCTGGATTCCTGCCTGCCTGGCTGGCTTCCTGCCTGCCTGGATTCCTGCCTGCCTGGCTACCCGCCCGCCCGCCTATACACACACACAGACACACGCATCAGAAGGCCGTGGCACTTTGAAATCGCCGTGTCTAGGACCTGTGGCTCCTAGAAGCCCCCTCACCCCCTACCACCCCGCGCTTTGGTAAACAGAACAGCGTGACAATGTTAACGAACACGAAACTAAGCAAGTACATGGTGGCCCACTAAAAGTCAGGACACGCAGGGATATTTCATTTAACACTGGGACTAAAACATTGCAATTGTTTATATAAGTTACTATCTATGATAACACGATATTTTTTCGGCCACCCTCTATAACAAATACCCGTGTGTGTGTCCTGAATTTTGGGCTAGCCGACACCCAGACCCAGGGCTCGAACCCAGTTTTCTGTAACTTTTAGTACGTCCGACACGGCCATTATGAACCTCACATTCGCGTGATTAGCCTTTCATTAGGAACCCCAGACCCAGGGCTCGAACCCAGTTTTCTGTAACTTTCAGTACGTCCGACACGGCCATTATGAACCTCACATTCGAGTGATTAGCCTTTCATTAGGAACCCCAGACCCAGGGCTCGAACCCAGTTTTCTGTAACTTTCATGATTCAGTACGTCCGACACGGCCATTGTGAACCTCACATTAGCATGATTGACCTTTCATTAGGAACCCCAGACCCAAAGCGTGAAAGCAGTTTTTTGCAACTCTCATGATTCAATACGTCCGACACGGCCAATATGAACCTCACAAGAGAAACCCCAGACCCAGGATTCTAACACAGTCTTTTGTAACTCTCCTGCGCTCAGGATCTCAAAGGCAAAATGAAGTGATATGAGAATACACGGAAATGTTAGTAAACAATGGATCGCCACCTTCGCCACCATCACCAACAACCGCCATTCGCCACCAAGTGGCGGTGACGTCACCGCAGCGCTTGTACCAGGCTATGTGCACGTTGAGGCCACGTGACGTGTCGAACGCCCGCTGGCAGGAGGTCACGAGACAGACCCAGGTGACACGGGTCGACCGTGAGCATCGTTCATCCCCCCTCCAGCAGCATCCTTCAAGAGCCTCCTCCACAAAGGCCAATCTTGACACCGCTGGTACCGGTCATCGGCAAGTCCACTCAGCTCCACGTCCTCCTGTACCACATCACTCCATCTCTTCTCTAGCCCGTGCCGCGCCCGTTTAGCCCCCTTGATCCGGCCGAAGAAAAGCTGTTTAGGCATGCGGTGGCTGGGCATGCGGGCTACATGACCCAGCCAACACAGCCTTGCTTGCCGGAGCTCACCGATGGGACTTTGTCCAGATCTTTCAAAGATTTGGGAGCTCCTCACACAATCCAGCCTGGTTAACCCCAGGATGGATCGTAGGCAGGCCAGCCTAAATGTTTCTAACCAGCAAAGATGTTCTATTAGGGGGGTTCCACGTTTCGCAAGCGTAGAGAAGGGAGGGCATGACTGTGGCCGAGAAGACCTGAAGCTTCGTGTGGAGCGACACTCCCAGCCACGTAGTTTTACCCAGGCCCGCTCACCATCATGAAGGTCCTTAATGATCATGAGCAGAGCGGCGGTAGGGACTCCGAATGCACGAAGAACTACCCAGAGCCCAGGCCTACTGATGATATCATAGGCCTTGACCAGGTCAATAAAGCAGAGATGTAGGTCTTGTGGGAATTCCCTACACCGGAGAGAAAATATGGCATCTGTGCAGGACCGCCCTGGCCTGAAACATTGGGGCTCCGCAAGCCTCTCCTCAGCGTGCCTGGCAAGGCGATCTTGAATAATCCTTGCCAGGACCTTTCCCGGCACACTGAGGAGTGAGATGCCCCTGTAGTTGTTACAGTCTGTGCGGTCCCCCTTCTTAAAGAGGGGGACCACCAGGGCATCCTTCCAGTCCTGCGGACCCCATCCAGCGGTCCAGACGGTTATGTCATGTAGGGCAGTCTGTGCACAAATGTCACCCTCCCTCAGCATGTCGCTTGGGAGATCATTTCTGCCCCGGTACTTTTCGTTCTCAGACTCTGGATCGCCTTCAGTACTTCCTCAACAGATGGCACCTCACCCAGCCACTCACAGGGGGTGACTACATCTTCCGATAATTGAGGCACCACAGCCTCAGCAGGGTCATCCCCACTGTCAACAACCCATGACCACCACCCATCCTTTCAGCACCACGCGGCTCTCCAAACCTCCGAGCGAAGGCTGCGGTAAGCCTCATTCTCTTGTGGGATGCTGTAGCCGATGAGAGTGGGCCTGTCGTTTTTTCTCAGCCAGCCTGAATACCTCCTCTGTCAGCCAGGGTCTCTGGCGAGGTCTGGACCGTGTACCCAAAGCAGCCATTGCAACTGCATGAGCCACAGTCCTAAACATCACCCATTTCCGCTCGACATCAGGAAGAGTGGGGGACGATGCCAACCTCAGCCGCAAGCGATGATGAAATTCTCGCTTGAAACTTTTATCAGCTGAGACCAGCCCACTTTGGGTTTGAATGGGGTCCTGGGTGTACACCCACCACCGGAGTGGAAGAATGGCAGGCGCATCTTACAGATGACTAGTCGATGGTCAGTGGGCAGATCAGCTCCACGGTAGGTCCTGGTGTCAAGGACGCGGGCCCGCATCCGCTGTTCCGTCACTACATAGTCCAGCAGATGTTCTTGCTTGGACCAGGCATGCATCCATGATGTTGTGTGGATGTGCCGATGCCGGAAGAGTGTGTTGGTAATTACAAGCCCATGGGCTGCACAAAAATCTAGCAGCCTCCTACCGATGTTATTGAGCTGATCTGGCCCATGCCTTCCAATCACTCCAGACCAGGTGCCAGCATCATGACCAACTCGGGCATTGAAATCACCCACCAAGATGACTCTATCCCGATTGGCCACTTTAGCCAGCACCTGTGACAGGAGGTCAATGGCCTTGCCTGTATCCCTCCAACTTCAGTTGGGGCATAAGTAACCACGACCACCACTCCTCGCCTCTGGTTGATGGGAAGGCGAGCCCAAAGTATCCTGGGGCTTACAGCTTCCCACACCTCAACGCCACGCACCCACGCCCCCTTCATCCTTTTGTTCAGAAGAAGAGCCACACCCTGTTGTTTGGCAGTCTCCTGCCCCGAGTAGAGGACTGTCCACCCCTCATGGTGGCAGGAGCCAGAGCCGGTCCACCGGACCTCCTGAATACCAAATGGGGTTTGACCGGGAGACGTCATAGATGCCTGTCCCTCCGGCACAAGCTTAGTTTGATCTTTTTTTCCGTGATCGTGGCAATTCATTGAAGGTGGAGTTGTTACCAGCCCCTCGCGCCCATCCAGAGCCCCCGCGGTGGCTACAAACGCCGGGAGGGAGAATGGCCGATTTAAATAGGTCCTCACCCACCATGGCACGGCTAACCACAGAGTTACCACCATCCTGGTGGCGGTGATGGTGGTGGGCGATGGTGCTTATGATGGTGGCGGTGGTGGTGATGGTGATGGTGGTGATGATGGTGGCGGTGGTGGTAATGATGGTGGTGATGGTGGTGGTGATGGTAGTGATGATGGTGGTGATGGTGGTGGCGGTGGTGATGGTGGTGATGGTAGTGATGATGTTGATGGTGGTGATGATGTTGATGGTGGTGATGGTGTTGATGGTGGTGATGTTGATGATGGTGGTGGTGATGTTGATGGTGGTGATGGTGGTGATGTTGATGGTGGTGATGGTGGTGATGTTGATGATGTTGATGGTGGTGTTGATGATGTTGATGGTGTTGTTGATGATGATGTTGTTGTTGTTGATGTTGTTGGTGTTGGTGTTGTTGTTGTTAAAGCGGACGTAAACAACGCACCGGGCAAGATGTGAACGCTCAAGTTCAGGGCACAGCAGGAGGATGAACGCCCCAAAATAATAAATAACCCTCTCCCCCTCAAGACGTCGCAAACACAGGGCGGCCAAACCAAAGACGTGACGTTACGTCACGTGACGCGTGTCACACGTCACGTGACACATGAACACCGTCACGTGACGCGCAGAGACCGTCACGTGACGTTACGCCATGTGACGCGTGGACACACGAGGAACGCGAAACCAAAACGAGCCACGCGGAGAGACAGAGGGGAGAGAGGGGGGACAGAGGTGGGAGGGAGGGGGGAGAGAGGCGAGAGGGGAGGGAGGGGAGGGAGGGGGTAGGGAAGGGAGGGGGGAGGGAGGGGAGGGAGAGGGGGGAGGGAAAGAGGTTCCCGACAAATCGACCGCTCGGATATGAAAGCCCCTCACTCGCCCAGAGAGAGAGTGGGACGTAGGGAGACACGGGGGGGGGGGGGGGGGGGACACGGGGGGGGGGGGGAGACACGGGGGGGGGGACACACACACGGGGGGGGGGAGACACGGGGAAGGGGGGGGGAGACACGGGGGGGGGGGACACACACGGGGGGGGGGGGAGACACGGGGGGGGGGGGGAGACACGGGGGGGGGGGGACACGGGGGGGGGGGGGAGACACGGGGGGGGGGGGAGACACGGGGGGGGGGGGAGACACGGGGGGGGGGGGGGGACACGGGGGGGGGGAGACACGGGGGGGAGGGGAGGCACGGGGGGGGGGGGAGACGCGGGGAGAGACACGGGGGGAATACTGGTGAGGTGGGGGTGGGGGGGGGTGGAGGGTGAGGGGTGGGGCTGTGAGGTTAAAGGTCACAGCAAAGCATCATGGGAAGAGTGCAGCTGGGTGGCGTCCTCAAACTGCGGCAAGGCTTCGGCTGGCGGCCATTTTTATCCCAGGCCGAAAGGAGGTGGGGTGAGTGGGTGGGTGGGTGAGTGAGTGAGTGAGTGGATGGGTGGGTGAGTGGGTGGGTGGGTGGGTGAGTGAGTGAGTGAGTGGGTGGGTGAGTGAGTGGGTGGGTGGGTGGGTGGGTGAGTGAGTGAGTGAGTGGATGGGTGGGTGGGTGAGTGGGTGGTGGGTGAGTGAGTGAGTGGGTGGGTGAGTGAGTGGGTGGGTGGGTGGGTGAGTGAGTGAGTGGGTGGGTGGGTGGGTGAGTGGGTGGGTGGGTGAGTGAGTGAGTGGGTGGGTGAGTGAGTGAGTGAGTGAGTGGGTGGGTGGGTGGGTGAGTGAGTGAGTGGGTGGGTGGGTGAGTGAGTGAGTGAGTGAGTGGGTGGGTGGGTGAGTGAGTGGGTGTGTGGGTGGGTGAGTGGGTGGGTGAATGGGTGGTGGGTGAGTGAGTGGGTGGGTGGGTGGGTGAGTGAGTGGGTGGGTGGGTGGGTGAGTGAGTGGGTGGGTGAGTGAGTGGGTGGGTGAGTGAGTGAGTGGGTGGGTGCGTGGGTGAGTGGGTGGGTGGGTGAGTGAGTGAGTGGGTGGTGGGTGAGTGGGTGAGTGAGTGAGTGGGTGGGTGGGTGAGTGGGTGGGTGAGTGGGTGGGTGAGTGAGTGTAAGTGAGTGAGTGGGTGGGTGGGTGGGTGAGTGGGTGGGTGG
>NW_027621615.1:0-24595 GCF_964198595.1 Lampetra fluviatilis | reverse complement strand
GAGACCCATAGACTCCACACTGCCCATAGACTCAACACTGCCCCATAGACTCAACACTGCCCCATAGACTCAACACTGCCCATAGACTCAACACTGCACCATAGACTCAACACTGCACCACAGACTCAACACTGCCCATAGACTCAACACTGCACCATAGACTCAACACTGCCCCATAGACTCAACACTGCACCACAGACTCAACACTGCCCATAGACTCAACACTGCACCATAGACTCAACACTGCACCATAGACTCAACACTGCCCCATAGACTCAACACTGCACCATAGACTCAACACTGCCCCATAGACTCAACACTGCACCATAGACTCAACACTGCACCATAGACTCAACACTGCCCCATAGACTCAACACTGCACCATAGACTCAACACTGCCCCATAGACTCAACACTGCCACCCATAGACTCAACACTGCCCCATAGACTCAACACTGCCCCATAGACTCAACACTGCACCATAGACTCAACACTGCCCCATAGACTCAACACTGCACCATAGACTCAACACTGCCCCATAGACTCAACACTGCCCATAGACTCAACACTGCCCCATAGACTCAACACTGCCCCATAGACTCAACACTGCCCCATAGACTCAACACTGCCACCCATAGACTCAACACTGCCCCATAGACTCAACACTGCCCCATAGACTCAACACTGCACCATAGACTCAACACTGCCCCATAGACTCAACACTGCACCATAGACTCAACACTGCCCACAGACTCAACACTGCACCATAGACTCAACACTGCACCATAGACTCAACACTGCCCCATAGACTCAACACTGCCCATAGACTCAACACTGCCCATAGACTCAACACTGAGACCCATAGACTCAACACTGCCCCATAGACTCAACACTGCCCATAGACTCAACACTGCCCATAGACTCAACACTGCACCATAGACTCAACACTGCCCCATAGACTCAACACTGCCCCACAGACTCAACACTGCCCCATAGACTCAACACTGCCCCATAGACGCAACACTGAGACCCATAGACTCCACACTGCCCATAGACTCAACACTGCCCCATAGACTCAACACTGCCCCATAGACTCAACACTGCCCATAGACTCAACACTGCACCATAGACTCAACACTGCACCACAGACTCAACACTGCCCATAGACTCAACACTGCACCATAGACTCAACACTGCCCCATAGACTCAACACTGCACCACAGACTCAACACTGCCCATAGACTCAACACTGCACCATAGACTCAACACTGCACCATAGACTCAACACTGCCCCATAGACTCAACACTGCACCATAGACTCAACACTGCCCCATAGACTCAACACTGCACCATAGACTCAACACTGCACCATAGACTCAACACTGCCCCATAGACTCAACACTGCACCATAGACTCAACACTGCCCCATAGACTCAACACTGCCACCCATAGACTCAACACTGCCCCATAGACTCAACACTGCCCCATAGACTCAACACTGCACCATAGACTCAACACTGCCCCATAGACTCAACACTGCACCATAGACTCAACACTGCCCCATAGACTCAACACTGCCCATAGACTCAACACTGCCCCATAGACTCAACACTGCCCCATAGACTCAACACTGCCCCATAGACTCAACACTGCCCCATAGACTCAACACTGCCCCATAGACTCAACACTGCACCATAGACTCAACACTGCCCCACAGACTCAACACTGCCCCATAGACTCAACACTGCACCATAGACTCAACACTGCCCCATAGACTCAACACTGCCCCATAGACTCAACACTGCCCCATAGACTCAACACTGCCCCATAGACTCAACACTGCACCATAGACTCAACACTGCACCATAGACTCAACACTGCCCCATAGACTCAACACTGCCCCATAGACTCAACACTGCCCCATAGACTCAACACTGCCCCATAGACTCAACACTGCCCCATAGACTCAACACTGCCCCATAGACTCAACACTGCACCATAGACTCAACACTGCCCCATAGACTCAACACTGCCCCATAGTCTCAACACTGCCCCATAGACTCAACACTGCCCCATAGACTCAACACTGCCCCATAGACTCAACACTGCCCCATAGACTCAACACTGCCCCATAGACTCAACACTGCACCATAGACTCAACACTGCCCCACAGACTCAACACTGCCCCATAGACTCAACACTGCACCATAGACTCAACACTGCCCCATAGACTCAACACTGCCCCATAGACTCAACACTGCCCCATAGACTCAACACTGCACCATAGACTCAACACTGCACTATAGACTCAACACTGCCCCATAGACTCAACACTGCCCCATAGACTCAACACTGCCCCATAGACTCAACACTGCCCCATAGACTCAACACTGCCCCATAGACTCAACACTGCCCCATAGACTCAACACTGCCCCATAGACTCAACACTGCCCCATAGACTCAACACTGCCCCATAGACTCAACACTGCCCCATAGACTCAACACTGCCCCATAGACTCAACACTGCACCATAGACTCAACACTGCCCCATAGACTCAGCACTGCCCCATAGACTCAACACTGCCCCATAGACTCAACACTGCCCCATAGACTCAACACTGCACCATAGACTCAACACTGCCCCATAGACTCAGCACTGCCCCATAGACTCAACACTGCCCCATAGACTCAACACTGCCCCATAGACTCAACACTGCCCCATAGACTCAACACTGCCCCATAGACTCAACACTGCCCCATAGACTCAACACTGCCCCATAGACTCAACACTGCCCCATAGACTCAACACTGCCCCATAGACTCAACACTGCCCCATAGACTCAACACTGCCCCATAGACTCAACACTGCACCATAGACTCAACACTGCCCCATAGACTCAGCACTGCCCCATAGACTCAACACTGCCCCATAGACTCAACACTGCCCCATAGACTCAACACTGCACCATAGACTCAACACTGCCCCATAGACTCAGCACTGCCCCATAGACTCAACACTGCCCCATAGACTCAACACTGCCCCATAGACTCAACACTGCCCCATAGACTCAACACTGCCCCATAGACTCAACACTGCCCCATAGACTCAACACTGCCCCATAGACTCAACACTGCACCATAGACTCAGCACTGCCCCATAGACTCAACACTGCCCCATAGACTCAACACTGCCCATAGACTCAACACTGCACCATAGACTCAACACTGCACCACAGACTCAACACTGCCCATAGACTCAACACTGCACCATAGACTCAACACTGCCCCATAGACTCAACACTGCACCACAGACTCAACACTGCCCATAGACTCAACACTGCACCATAGACTCAACACTGCACCATAGACTCAACACTGCCCCATAGACTCAACACTGCACCATAGACTCAACACTGCCCCATAGACTCAACACTGCACCATAGACTCAACACTGCACCATAGACTCAACACTGCCCCATAGACTCAACACTGCACCATAGACTCAACACTGCCCCATAGACTCAACACTGCCACCCATAGACTCAACACTGCCCCATAGACTCAACACTGCCCCATAGACTCAACACTGCACCATAGACTCAACACTGCCCCATAGACTCAACACTGCACCATAGACTCAACACTGCCCCATAGACTCAACACTGCCCATAGACTCAACACTGCCCCATAGACTCAACACTGCCCCATAGACTCAACACTGCCCCATAGACTCAACACTGCCACCCATAGACTCAACACTGCCCCATAGACTCAACACTGCCCCATAGACTCAACACTGCACCATAGACTCAACACTGCCCCATAGACTCAACACTGCACCATAGACTCAACACTGCCCACAGACTCAACACTGCACCATAGACTCAACACTGCACCATAGACTCAACACTGCCCCATAGACTCAACACTGCCCATAGACTCAACACTGCCCATAGACTCAACACTGAGACCCATAGACTCAACACTGCCCCATAGACTCAACACTGCCCATAGACTCAACACTGCCCATAGACTCAACACTGCACCATAGACTCAACACTGCCCCATAGACTCAACACTGCCCCACAGACTCAACACTGCCCCATAGACTCACCACTGCCCCATAGACGCAACACTGAGACCCATAGACTCCACACTGCCCATAGACTCAACACTGCCCCATAGACTCAACACTGCCCCATAGACTCAACACTGCCCATAGACTCAACACTGCACCATAGACTCAACACTGCACCACAGACTCAACACTGCCCATAGACTCAACACTGCACCATAGACTCAACACTGCCCCATAGACTCAACACTGCACCACAGACTCAACACTGCCCATAGACTCAACACTGCACCATAGACTCAACACTGCACCATAGACTCAACACTGCCCCATAGACTCAACACTGCACCATAGACTCAACACTGCCCCATAGACTCAACACTGCACCATAGACTCAACACTGCACCATAGACTCAACACTGCCCCATAGACTCAACACTGCACCATAGACTCAACACTGCCCCATAGACTCAACACTGCCACCCATAGACTCAACACTGCCCCATAGACTCAACACTGCCCCATAGACTCAACACTGCACCATAGACTCAACACTG
Source organism: Lampetra fluviatilis (assembly GCF_964198595.1). Classification (NCBI taxonomy): domain Eukaryota; kingdom Metazoa; phylum Chordata; class Hyperoartia; order Petromyzontiformes; family Petromyzontidae; genus Lampetra; species Lampetra fluviatilis. The sequence goes on along the minus strand of NW_027621615.1, from coordinate 19,964 downwards.
CACCATAGACTCAACACTGCCCCATAGACTCAACACTGCCCATAGACTCAACACTGCCCCATAGACTCAACACTGCCCCATAGACTCAACACTGCCCCATAGACTCAACACTGCCCCATAGACTCAACACTGCCCCATAGACTCAACACTGCACCATAGACTCAACACTGCCCCACAGACTCAACACTGCCCCATAGACTCAACACTGCACCATAGACTCAACACTGCCCCATAGACTCAACACTGCCCCATAGACTCAACACTGCCCCATAGACTCAACACTGCCCCATAGACTCAACACTGCACCATAGACTCAACACTGCACCATAGACTCAACACTGCCCCATAGACTCAACACTGCCCCATAGACTCAACACTGCCCCATAGACTCAACACTGCCCCATAGACTCAACACTGCCCCATAGACTCAACACTGCCCCATAGACTCAACACTGCACCATAGACTCAACACTGCCCCATAGACTCAACACTGCCCCATAGACTCAACACTGCCCCATAGACTCAACACTGCCCCATAGACTCAACACTGCCCCATAGACTCAACACTGCCCCATAGACTCAACACTGCCCCATAGACTCAACACTGCACCATAGACTCAACACTGCCCCACAGACTCAACACTGCCCCATAGACTCAACACTGCACCATAGACTCAACACTGCCCCATAGACTCAACACTGCCCCATAGACTCAACACTGCCCCATAGACTCAACACTGCACCATAGACTCAACACTGCACCATAGACTCAACACTGCCCCATAGACTCAACACTGCCCCATAGACTCAACACTGCCCCATAGACTCAACACTGCCCCATAGACTCAACACTGCCCCATAGACTCAACACTGCCCCATAGACTCAACACTGCCCCATAGACTCAACACTGCCCCATAGACTCAACACTGCCCCATAGACTCAACACTGCCCCATAGACTCAACACTGCCCCATAGACTCAACACTGCACCATAGACTCAACACTGCCCCATAGACTCAGCACTGCCCCATAGACTCAACACTGCCCCATAGACTCAACACTGCCCCATAGACTCAACACTGCACCATAGACTCAACACTGCCCCATAGACTCAGCACTGCCCCATAGACTCAACACTGCCCCATAGACTCAACACTGCCCCATAGACTCAACACTGCCCCATAGACTCAACACTGCCCCATAGACTCAACACTGCCCCATAGACTCAACACTGCCCCATAGACTCAACACTGCCCCATAGACTCAACACTGCCCCATAGACTCAACACTGCACCATAGACTCAACACTGCCCCATAGACTCAAGCACTGCCCCATAGACTCAACACTGCCCCATAGACTCAACACTGCCCCATAGACTCAACACTGCACCATAGACTCAACACTGCCCCATAGACTCAAGCACTGCCCCATAGACTCAACACTGCCCCATAGACTCAACACTGCCCCATAGACTCAACACTGCCCCATAGACTCAACACTGCCCCATAGACTCAACACTGCCCCATAGACTCAACACTGCCCCATAGACTCAACACTGCCCCATAGACTCAACACTGCCCCATAGACTCAACACTGCCCCATAGACTCAACACTGCCCCATAGACTCAACACTGCACCATAGACTCAACACTGCCCCATAGACTCAGCACTGCACCATAGACTCAACACTGCACCACAGACTCAACACTGCCCCATAGACTCAACACTGCCCCATAGACTCAGCACTGCACCATAGACTCAACACTGCCCCATAGACTCAACACTGCACCATAGACCCAACACTGCCCATAGACTCAACACTGCACCATAGACTCAACACTGCCCATAGACTCAACACTGCCTCATAGACTCAACACTGCACCATAGACTCAACACTGCACCATAGACTCAACACTGCCCATAGACTCAACACTGCCTCATAGACTCAACACTGCACCATAGACTCAACACTGCCCCATAGACTCAACACTGCACCATAGACTCAACACTGCCCCATAGACTCAACACTGCCCATAGACTCAACACTGCACCATAGACTCAACACTGCACCATAGACTCAACACTGCCCATAGACTCAACACTGCCTCATAGACTCAACACTGCACCATAGACTCAACACTGCCTCATAGACTCAACACTGCACCATAGACTCAACACTGCCCCATAGACTCAACACTGCCCATAGACTCAACACTGAGACCCATAGACTCAACACTGCCCCATAGACTCAACACTGCCCATAGACTCAACACTGCCCATAGACTCAACACTGCCCCATAGACTCAACACTGCCCCATAGACTCAACACTGCCCATAGACTCAACACTGCCCATAGACTCAACACTGCCCATAGACTCAACACTGCCCATAGACTCAACACTGCCCATAGACTCAACACTGAGACCCATAGACTCAACACTGCCCCATAGACTCAACACTGCCCATAGACTCAACACTGCCCCATAGACTCAACACTGCACCATAGACTCAACACTGCCCCATAGACTCAACACTGCCCCATAGACTCAACACTGCCCCATAGACTCAACACTGCACCATAGACTCAACACTGCACCATAGACTCAACACTGCCCCATAGACTCAACACTGCCCCATAGACTCAACACTGCCCCATAGACTCAACACTGCCCCATAGACTCAACACTGCCCCATAGACTCAACACTGCCCCATAGACTCAACACTGCCCCATAGACTCAACACTGCCCCATAGACTCAACACTGCCCCATAGACTCAACACTGCCCCATAGACTCAACACTGCCCCATAGACTCAACACTGCACCATAGACTCAACACTGCCCCATAGACTCAGCACTGCCCCATAGACTCAACACTGCCCCATAGACTCAACACTGCCCCATAGACTCAACACTGCACCATAGACTCAACACTGCCCCATAGACTCAGCACTGCCCCATAGACTCAACACTGCCCCATAGACTCAACACTGCCCCATAGACTCAACACTGCCCCATAGACTCAACACTGCCCCATAGACTCAACACTGCCCCATAGACTCAACACTGCCCCATAGACTCAACACTGCCCCATAGACTCAACACTGCCCCATAGACTCAACACTGCACCATAGACTCAACACTGCCCCATAGACTCAGCACTGCCCCATAGACTCAACACTGCCCCATAGACTCAACACTGCCCCATAGACTCAACACTGCACCATAGACTCAACACTGCCCCATAGACTCAGCACTGCCCCATAGACTCAACACTGCCCCATAGACTCAACACTGCCCCATAGACTCAACACTGCCCCATAGACTCAACACTGCCCCATAGACTCAACACTGCCCCATAGACTCAACACTGCCCCATAGACTCAACACTGCCCCATAGACTCAACACTGCCCCATAGACTCAACACTGCCCCATAGACTCAACACTGCCCCATAGACTCAACACTGCACCATAGACTCAACACTGCCCCATAGACTCAGCACTGCACCATAGACTCAACACTGCACCACAGACTCAACACTGCCCCATAGACTCAACACTGCCCCATAGACTCAGCACTGCACCATAGACTCAACACTGCCCCATAGACTCAACACTGCACCATAGACTCAGCACTGCACCATAGACCCAACACTGCCCATAGACTCAACACTGCACCATAGACTCAACACTGCCCATAGACTCAACACTGCCTCATAGACTCAACACTGCACCATAGACTCAACACTGCACCATAGACTCAACACTGCCCATAGACTCAACACTGCCTCATAGACTCAACACTGCACCATAGACTCAACACTGCCCCATAGACTCAACACTGCACCATAGACTCAACACTGCCCCATAGACTCAACACTGCCCATAGACTCAACACTGCACCATAGACTCAACACTGCACCATAGACTCAACACTGCCCATAGACTCAACACTGCCTCATAGACTCAACACTGCACCATAGACTCAACACTGCACCATAGACTCAACACTGCCTCATAGACTCAACACTGCACCATAGACTCAACACTGCCCCATAGACTCAACACTGCCCATAGACTCAACACTGAGACCCATAGACTCAACACTGCCCCATAGACTCAACACTGCCCATAGACTCAACACTGCCCATAGACTCAACACTGCCCCATAGACTCAACACTGCCCCATAGACTCAACACTGCCCATAGACTCAACACTGCCCATAGACTCAACACTGCCCATAGACTCAACACTGCCCATAGACTCAACACTGCCCATAGACTCAACACTGAGACCCATAGACTCAACACTGCCCCATAGACTCAACACTGCCCATAGACTCAACACTGCCCCATAGACTCAACACTGCCCAAAGACTCAACACTGAGACCCATAGACTCAACACTGCCCCATAGACTCAACACTGCCCATAGACTCAACACTGCCCATAGACTCAACACTGCCCCATAGACTCAACACTGCCCATAGACTCAACACTGCCCATAGACTCAACACTGCCCCATAGACTCAACACTGCCCCATAGACTCAACAATGCCCATAGACTCAACACTGCCCCATAGACTCAACACTGCCCCATAGACTCAACACTGCCCCATAGACTCAACACTGCACCATAGACTCAACACTGCCCCATAGACTCAACACTGCCCCATAGACTCAACACTGCCCCATAGACTCAACACTGCACCATAGACTCAACACTGCCCCATAGACTCAACACTGCACCATAGACTCAACACTGCCCCATAGACTCAACACTGCACCATAGACTCAACACTGCCCCATAGACTCAACACTGCCCCATAGACTCAACACTGCCCCATAGACTCAACACTGCACCACAGACTCAACACTGCCCATAGACTCAACACTGCACCATAGACTCAACACTGCACCATAGACTCAACACTGCACCACAGACTCAACACTGCCCATAGACTCAACACTGCACCATAGACTCAGCACTGCCCATAGACTCAACACTGCACCATAGACTCAACACTGCCCCATAGACTCAACACTGCACCACAGACTCAACACTGCCCATAGACTCAACACTGCACCATAGACTCAACACTGCACCATAGACTCAACACTGCCCCATAGACTCAACACTGCACCATAGACTCAACACTGCACCATAGACTCAACACTGCACCATAGACTCAACACTGCCCCATACTCAACACTGCCCATAGACTCAACACTGCACCATAGACTCAACACTGCACCATAGACTCAACACTGCACCATAGACTCAACACTGCACCATAGACTCAACACTGCCCCATAGACTCAACACTGCCCATAGACTCAACACTGCACCATAGACTCAACACTGCACCATAGACTCAACACTGCACCATAGACTCAACACTGCACCATAGACTCAACACTGCACCATAGACTCAACACTGCCCCATAGACTCAACACTGCCCATAGACTCAACACTGCACCATAGACTCAACACTGCACCATAGACTGAACACTACCCCATAGACTCAACACTGCACCATAGACTCAACACTGCACCATAGACTCAACACTGCACCATAGACTCAACACTGCACCATAGACTCAACACTGCACCATAGACTCAACACTGCCCCATAGACTCAACACTGCCCACAGACTCAGCACTGCACCATAGACTCAACACTGCCCCATAGACTCAACACTGCCCATAGACTCAACACTGCACCATAGACTCAACACTGCCCCATAGACTCAACACTGCCCCATAGACTCAACACTGCACCACAGACTCAACACTGCCCATAGACTCAACACTGCACCATAGACTCAACACTGCACCATAGACTCAACACTGCCCCATAGACTCAACACTGCACCATAGACTCAACACTGCACCATAGACTCAACACTGCACCATAGACTCAACACTGCCCCATACTCAACACTGCCCATAGACTCAACACTGCACCATAGACTCAACACTGCACCATAGACTCAACACTGCACCATAGACTCAACACTGCACCATAGACTCAACACTGCCCCATAGACTCAACACTGCCCATAGACTCAACACTGCACCATAGACTCAACACTGCACCATAGACTCAACACTGCACCATAGACTCAACACTGCACCATAGACTCAACACTGCACCATAGACTCAACACTGCCCCATAGACTCAACACTGCCCATAGACTCAACACTGCACCATAGACTCAACACTGCACCATAGACTGAACACTACCCCATAGACTCAACACTGCACCATAGACTCAACACTGCACCATAGACTCAACACTGCACCATAGACTCAACACTGCACCATAGACTCAACACTGCACCATAGACTCAACACTGCCCCATAGACTCAACACTGCCCACAGACTCAGCACTGCACCATAGACTCAACACTGCCCCATAGACTCAACACTGCCCATAGACTCAACACTGCACCATAGACTCAACACTGCCCCATAGACTCAACACTGCCCCATAGACTCAACACTGCCCACAGACTCAGCACTGCACCATAGACTCAACACTGCCCCATAGACTCAACACTGCCCATAGACTCAACACTGCACCATAGACTCAACACTGCACCATAGACTCAACACTGCACCATAGACTCAACACTGCACCATAGACTCAACACTGCCCCATAGACTCAACACTGCCCATAGACTCAACACTGCACCATAGACTCAACACTGCACCATAGACTGAACACTACCCCATAGACTCAACACTGCACCATAGACTCAACACTGCACCATAGACTCAACACTGCACCATAGACTCAACACTGCACCATAGACTCAACACTGCACCATAGACTCAACACTGCCCCATAGACTCAACACTGCCCACAGACTCAGCACTGCACCATAGACTCAACACTGCCCCATAGACTCAACACTGCCCATAGACTCAACACTGCACCATAGACTCAACACTGCACCATAGACTCAACACTGCACCATAGACTCAACACTGCCCCATAGACTCAACACTGCCCCATAGACTCAACACTGCCCACAGACTCAGCACTGCACCATAGACTCAACACTGCCCCATAGACTCAACACTGCCCATAGACTCAACACTGCACCATAGACTCAACACTGCACCATAGACTCAACACTGCCCCATAGACTCAACACTGCACCATAGACTCAACACTGCACCATAGACTCAACACTGCACCATAGACTCAACACTGCACCATAGACTCAACACTGCCCCATAGACTCAACACTGCCCATAGACTCAACACTGCCCCATAGACTCAACACTGCCCCATAGACTCAACACTGCCCCATAGACTCAACACTGCCCCATAGACTCAACACTGCCCCATAGACTCAACACTGCACCATAGACTCAACACTGCCCATAGACTCAACACTGCACCATAGACTCAACACTGCCCCATAGACTCAACACTGCCCCATAGACTCAACACTGCCCCATAGACTCAACACTGCACCATAGACTCAACACTGCCCATAGACTCAACACTGCACCATAGACTCAACACTGCCCCATAGACTCAACACTGCCCCATAGACTCAACACTGCACCATAGACTCAACACTGCCCATAGACTCAACACTGCACCATAGACTCAACACTGCCCATAGACTCAACACTGCACCATAGACTCAACACTGCCCCATAGACTCAACACTGCCCCATAGACTCAACACTGCCCCATAGACTCAACACTGCCCCATAGACTCAACACTGCCCACAGACTCAACACTGCACCATAGACTCAACACTGCCCCATAGACTCAACACTGCCCATAGACTCAACACTGCCCCATAGACTCAACACTGCCCCATAGACTCAACACTGCCCCATAGACTCAACACTGCCCCATAGACTCAACACTGCACCATAGACTCAACACTGCCCATAGACTCAACACTGCCCCATAGACTCAACACTGCCCCATAGACTCAACACTGCCCCATAGACTCAACACTGCCCCATAGACTCAACACTGCCCCATAGACTCAACACTGCCCCATAGACTCAACACTGCCCCATAGACTCAACACTGCCCCATAGACTCAACACTGCCCCATAGACTCAACACTGCCCCATAGACTCAGCACTGCCCCATAGACTCAACACTGCCCCATAGACTCAACACTGCCCCATAGACTCAACACTGCCCCATAGACTCAACACTGCCCCATAGACTCAACACTGCCCCATAGACTCAACACTGCACCATAGACTCAACACTGCCCATAGACTTAACACTGCCCCATAGACTCAACACTGCACCATAGACTCAACACTGCCCCATAGACTCAACACTGCCCCATAGACTCAACACTGCCCCATAGACTCAACACTGCCCCATAGACTCAACACTGCACCATAGACTCAACACTGCCCCATAGACTCAGCACTGCACCATAGACTCAACACTGCCCATAGACTCAACACTGCCCCATAGACTCAACACTGCCCCATAGACTCAACACTGCCCCATAGACTCAACACTGCCCCATAGACTCAACACTGCCCCATAGACTCAACACTGCACCATAGACTCAACACTGCCCATAGACTCAACACTGCCCCATAGACTCAGCACTGCACCATAGACTCAACACTGCCCCATAGACTCAACACTGCCCCATAGACTCAACACTGCCCCATAGACTCAACACTGCCCCATAGACTCAACACTGCCCCATAGACTCAACACTGCACCATAGACTCAACACTGCCCATAGACTCAACACTGCCCCATAGACTCAGCACTGCACCATAGACTCAACACTGCCCCATAGACTCAACACTGCCCCATAGACTCAACACTGCCCCATAGACTCAACACTGCCCCATAGACTCAACACTGCCCCATAGACTCAACACTGCACCATAGACTCAACACTGCCCATAGACTCAACACTGCCCCATAGACTCAGCACTGCACCATAGACTCAACACTGCCCCATAGACTCAACACTGCCCCATAGACTCAACACTGCCCCATAGACTCAACACTGCCCCATAGACTCAACACTGCCCCATAGACTCAACACTGCACCATAGACTCAACACTGCCCATTGACTCAACACTGCCCCATAGACTCAGCACTGCACCATAGACTCAACACTGCCCCATAGACTCAACACTGCCCCATAGACTCAACACTGCACCATAGACTCAACACTGCCCCATAGACTCAACACTGCCCCATAGAATCAACACTGCACCATAGACTCAACACTGCCCCATAGACTCAACACTGCCCCATAGACTCAACACTGCACCATAGACTCAACACTGCCCCATAGACTCAACACTGCCCCATAGACTCAACACTGCCCCATAGACTCAACACTGCCCCATAGACTCAACACTGCACCATAGACTCAACACTGCACCATAGACTCAACACTGCACCATAGACTCAACACTGCACCATAGACTCAACACTGCACCATAGACTCAACACTGCCCATAGACTCAACACTGCACCATAGACTCAACACTGCACCATAGACTCAACACTGCACCATAGACTCAACACTGCCCCATAGACTCAACACTGCACCATAGACTCAACACTGCACCATAGACTCAACACTGCACCATAGACTCAACACTGCACCATAGACTCAACACTGCACCATAGACTCAACACTGCCCATAGACTCAACACTGCACCATAGACTCAACACTGCACCATAGACTCAACACTGCACCATAGACTCAACACTGCCCCATAGACTCAACACTGCACCATAGACTCAACACTGCACCATAGACTCAACACTGCACCATAGACTCAACACTGCCCCATAGACTCAACACTGCACCATAGACTCAACACTGCACCATAGACTCAACACTGCCCATAGACTCAACACTGCACCATAGACTCAACACTGCCCCATAGACTCAACACTGCACCATAGACTCAACACTGCACCATAGACTCAACACTGCACCATAGACTCAACACTGCCCCATAGACTCAACACTGCCCCATAGACTCAACACTGCCCCATAGACTCAACACTGCCCCATAGACTCAACACTGCCCCATAGACTCAACACTGCCCATAGACTCAACACTGCCCATAGACTCAACACTGCCCCATAGACTCAACACTGCACCATAGACTCAACACTGCCCATAGACTCAACACTGCACCATAGACTCAACACTGCACCATAGACTCAACACTGCCCATAGACTCAACACTGCACCATAGACTCAACACTGCACCATAGACTCAACACTGCCCCATAGACTCAACACTGCCCCATAGACTCAACACTGCACCATAGACTCAACACTGCACCATAGACTCAACACTGCACCATAGACTCAACACTGCCCCATAGACTCAACACTGCACCATAGACTCAACACTGCACCATAGACTCAACACTGCCCATAGACTCAACACTGCACCATAGACTCAACACTGCCCCATAGACTCAACACTGCACCATAGACTCAACACTGCACCATAGACTCAACACTGCACCATAGACTCAACACTGCCCCATAGACTCAACACTGCCCCATAGACTCAACACTGCCCCATAGACTCAACACTGCACCATAGACTCAACACTGCCCCATAGACTCAACACTGCCCCATAGACTCAACACTGCCCCATAGACTCAACACTGCCCCATAGACTCAACACTGCACCATAGACTCAACACTGCACCATAGACTCAACACTGCACCATAGACTCAACACTGCCCCATAGACTCAACACTGCACCATAGACTCAACACTGCACCATAGACTCAACACTGCCCATAGACTCAACACTGCACCATAGACTCAACACTGCCCCATAGACTCAACACTGCACCATAGACTCAACACTGCACCATAGACTCAACACTGCCCATAGACTCAACACTGCACCATAGACTCAACACTGCCCCATAGACTCAACACTGCCCATAGACTCAACACTGCACCATAGACTCAACACTGCACCATAGACTCAACACTGCCCCATAGACTCAACACTGCCCCATAGACTCAACACTGCACCATAGACTCAACACTGCACCATAGACTCAACACTGCACCATAGACTCAACACTGCCCCATAGACTCAACACTGCACCATAGACTCAACACTGCACCATAGACTCAACACTGCCCATAGACTCAACACTGCACCATAGACTCAACACTGCCCCATAGACTCAACACTGCACCATAGACTCAACACTGCACCATAGACTCAACACTGCACCATAGACTCAACACTGCCCCATAGACTCAACACTGCCCCATAGACTCAACACTGCACCATAGACTCAACACTGCCCCATAGACTCAACACTGCACCATAGACTCAACACTGCCCCATAGACTCAACACTGCCCCATAGACTCAACACTGCACCATAGACTCAACACTGCACCATAGACTCAACACTGCCCCATAGACTCAACACTGCCCATAGACTCAACACTGCCCCATAGACTCAACACTGCCCCATAGACTCAACACTGCCCCATAGACTCAACACTGCACCATAGACTCAACACTGCCCCATAGACTCAACGTTGCCCCATAGACTCAACACTGCCCCATAGACTCAACACTGCCCCATAGACTCAACACTGCCCCATAGACTCAACACTGCCCCATAGACTCAACACTGCCCCATAGACTCAACACTGCCCCATAGACTCAACACTGCCCATAGACTCAACACTGCCCCATAGACTCAACACTGCCCATAGACTCAACACTGCCCCATAGACTCAATACTGCATCATAGACTCAACACTGCCCCATAGACTCAACACTGCCCCATAGACTCAACACTGCCCCATAGACTCAACACTGCCCATAGACTCAACACTGCCCCATAGACTCAACACTGCCCCATAGACTCAACACTGCACCATAGACTCAACACTGCCCCATAGACTCAACACTGCCCCATAGACTCAACACTGCCCCATAGACTCAACACTGCCCACAGACTCAACACTGCACCATAGACTCAACACTGTGTAGGGCTGTTACGGGAGGGCTGTAAGTGCATACGATCCAATGGGTAACAAACACAGTGGGCGGAGTTACGGGAGTACACGGGGGGGGTGCCCGCAGCGACGTCCGCATCAGGCAGCCTGGGGGGTTGTGATCCTGATGGGGGGTATAAAGGGGGAGGACAAAGAGAGCTCGGGGCTCAGTCTGGGAACGAAGGAGGAAGAGTGAAGATCCTCTAGCTAGAGCCCTGGACTCCCCTCGACGCCGCCCTTGTCAGGGCTGCAGAGGAGCGAGCCAGAGGCGTGGTTCCGTGAACCAGGGTTAGACCCTGGGACTCCGGAGACCGTAGCCCGACTCACCAGTGTCGGGCCAGTTAGCCTCCCCTAGCTCGTTAGAGGAGGACTTGGGGATAGGTGAGATTAGCTAGGGGGTATCCCCAGTTATCCGGGTGAGGGGGCCGCTACCCCCTCTAGTGTTGTCCTGTACCGATAAGCTGAAATAAATATACGTGTGCCTCAACCTGGGTGTCCAGCGTCTTCACCGGTACTTCATCTGGTGTCAGAAGTACTACGGACATGGAAACACGTCAGACAGCTCGAGCCAGAGTACCGGAGGAGGACACTGCTGAAGTCGTTGAGCCCGAGGCGGCTCACCAAGACATGGCGCAGCCGGGGGCCGACGCCTTCCTACCGGGGCATCGGCATGAAGAGGGGCCGCAGCCAGACGCGCTACGGCTGGCTCACGAGAGACTGGCGGAGCTACTGTACGCCGCTGCCGCCACGCTGGAAAACATCACGCGGCTGGGGGCTGGTGGTCCACCACGGGGCGAGGGGAGTCGTCAACCTGAGCGCCTTCCCGCCATTTCTGAAAACTCAAACTTTGAATTTCCCGCCATCGTCACGGCAGCTGCGGAGGGCGTGGCCGGGCTCAACCTTGGGTCCGACACCGCTCTCGCTGGGACAGCTGCGTCATCTCCAGCGGAGGGAGCGTCATCACATCCGCGACAGGCGATTCCATCTGCCATTCGCGCCGACGCACAGCCGAGTCCCGGGGATAGCAGCCTACAGACGTCCAAGGCGAACGCTGCGCTACAACAACGGCTGCCTCCGCTGAAAGAATTTGTTGGTGCAGAGGGCGACTGGGGCGGCTTCCAGCGACGCTTCATCGCCCACCAAGAAATGGCAAGGTGGTCCGACGATGAAGCCCTCTGCGCGCTGCCGGCGCTCCTCGACGCAGACGCGCTCGCCGCCCTCACATCGGCGCCGAAAGAGAAGCGGTCTACTCTGCCGAAGGCACTACAGCTGCTGGCCGGGGTCTATGGACCTTCAGCGGAATGCAGAGAGCGGTTCTACGAGCGCAAGCGGGGTGAGAAGGAGTCGCCCCTGGCATACAGGACGAGCCTCCTAGCGCTGGCTAAGACGGCTTTTCCCCGTATGGACGACGATGGCGTGGACGCGATGGTCACGGAGAAAATACTCCTCCTGGCAGACGACCTGGACATCGCTGTCGTCGCACAGGAGGACGCCGAGATGACCTCTCTTCAGGCGGCGCGCCTCCTTCACGCCAACCTTCTGTCCCTGCGGCGGAAAGCCAGCAGGGCATCGGCAGGGCGTGCGGTGGCTGCAGCCACCCTTCCGACGGAGGAGCTCTTCGCCGTCGACCATCGACGGCAACAGGCGCAAGAAGTACGGTCGGCCCGGGACGGGTCAAGCCGTTTCAACCGCCCGTCGTCTCCACCGGGGCTCCCGCGGTGTTTCAACTGCGGCGTCCGGGGCCACGTCGCCTCGGGGTGCCGCTCTCCTCGACAGCGCGGGACGACGGCTCGACGGGACGCCGGGCCTCCTCCTCCCAAGCTCCAGCAACATGACCCGGCGAGTCGCGGCACCACACATGTTTGGCCAAAGCACCTACCCATTGCACGCTCTCGCACCACAACAAACGGGGGGCCGATGTCGCGTTGCGAGGGGCCAACGCGGATCACTGCGGGGACTCAAATCGAGCCCAAACAGTGGTCCGTGTTGGCCCATCGCGTGGTAGCCGCGTCGTCAGGGTCGTCGGCCGTAGTCGGACACATTGACGGGGTAGAAGTACGCATCTTGGTCGATACGGGGGCATCGGCGACAATCATTTCGGAATTAATTTACAATATTCTGCCCGTACAAAGCCGGCCTTTACTGCCGGTTAACGTCCCATTCTATGCCGCTAACGGGGGCTCTCTCGGCATCATGGGACAGATTCGAGCGCAAATTTCTATTGGGGACATCAAATTGTCGGGGCCGATTTTCGTTTCCTCCTCGCTGGCGGTTCCGTGCCTGCTGGGGACGGATTTCTTAGGTAAAATGCCCATTCGTATTTTGATCGACCAAGGATGCATTGAGCTTCCATCGGGGCGGCGCATGGCGTTCCTGCCATCCCCTGCGGCGGCTCGGTCGGCGTTCGCGACGGTACCGGCGTTCGTCGTTGAAACTGTTCGTGTGCCGCCGGGAGCTCAAATGCTAGTGCCTCTGAAACTTCGTAAGCCCTTCGCTAAGGGCATAGGGGATCAGGGTGTTTTGCTGGGACCGTCTAGGGCCGGGGTTAATGGGCCTCATTTGATTCCGGCCCAGACCGTCGTAAGAGGGGACGGGGACCCTTTCATCGCGGTCCTAAATGTGGGATCGCAGACGGTGGTGGTTCCTCAAGGGACGGTGCTCGCTCACGCGACGCCAATGCCCTGCGAGGAACCTGTCGCGAACCACGTTGGCACTGCTTCCCGGATGCTCCCACATTCGGACAGCGATGAAGGGTGGATCGACGCGCTTTGTGCGGGATCGACGGACCTGACAAATTCAGAGCGCCAACAGCTTAGAACGCTACTGAGGGAATTTTCCGACGTTTTCAGTCGTGATAAATATGATTTGGGTTGCACTCACCTGCTGCGTCACCATATTGACACGGGTGACAGCGCGCCAATTCGCCAAAATCCGTTTCGGTTAAGTCCCGCCGAAAAGGACCATGTCAAATCGGCTGTTGATGACATGTTAGCCGCCGACATCATTTCTCCCTCCACCAGCCCGTGGGGAGCGCCGATCGTCCTGGTTAAAAAGCAGGACGGCTCGTTGCGGTTTTGCGTGGATTTTCGGCGCCTTAATAAAATTTCGGTTGCCGACGCATACCCGCTCCCACGGATGGACGAATCGCTGGACGCTTTGGCGGGAGCGCGATTCTTCTCCACACTAGATTTACTTTCGGGATTCTGGCAGCTTCCTCTGGACGATGATTCTAAGCCTAAAACTGCTTTCCGTACACCGCACGGCCTGTTCCAATTCAACCGGTTGCCGATGGGCTTACACTCAGCGCCGGCAACTTTCCAGCGATTGATGGAATTGGTTTTGGCTGGATTGCAATGGGAATCGTGCCTGATTTATTTGGATGACGTTATTGTCTTTGGTAAAACTTTTGATGAACATCTCCAGAGGTTGCGGGCGGTTTTCCTAAAGATGTGGGCTGCTAATTTGAAATTTAAGCCCCAAAAATGCCATTTGTTACGCGAGTCGGTGCGTTATTTGGGGCACATCGTAGGGCGCTCGGGTATTGCTACCGATCCCGCCAAAACGCAGTGTGTCAGCTCCTGGCCGACTCCCACCTCGGTGGGAGAGGTCAGGAGTTTTATTGGCTTCGCATCATATTACCGACGCTTCGTCGCTAATTTTGCAACAATTGCCAAACCCCTACACGCGTTAACATCTAAAGGGGTTCGGTTCCACTGGGGTCAGGATGAGGAAGCTGCTTTCTGCTCCCTTCGGGACGCGCTGGTGAAGGCTCCTCCCTTGATTTACCCAGATTTTTCGAGGCCGTTTTTGCTCGACACCGACGCGAGCAACACGGGTATTGGAGGCGTGCTTTCCCAGGTGGTTGACGGCGTGGAACGGGTGGTCGCGTACGGCAGTCGGGTGTTGTCTCCAACGGAGCAAAGATATTGTGTCACCCGTAGGGAACTGTTGGCAATTGTCTATTTCATCCAACAGTATCGCCCATATCTGTACGGTCGGCATTTCACCGTCCGCACAGATCATGCGGCACTGCAGTACGCCCTGAAGGTTCAACAGCCATCGGGACAATTGTCCCGATGGCTGGAGGTCCTCCAGGATTTCAGTTTTGAAACCACTTATCGTAAGGGCGTTCGCCACACCAACGCTGACGCTCTGTCACGGATGCCAACCGCCTCCGAATGCGCATGTCTCCTGGGGTCGGGGCGCTGCAAGCCAGTGGGGGACGTGATGGTTCCGGTCCTGGCGGCGGCCGCCGACGATGAAACGGTAGTCCCCATTGATATCGCCGAACAGGGGAGAGATTCCCTGCTTGGATTGCCCGTTGATGAATGGGGGCGCCTCCAGTTGGAGGATGCCTCCCTCCTCGCGTTGCGTCGTCGCGCCGGGGAGAGGGGGCGTGTGACGGGTCATGCCGACGCATGGGAAACCCATGCGGGCTTGCTTATGCATTGGGACGGGAAATCCCAGCGTCACCGGCTGGTGGTCCCTTCTGGCCTACGAGGTAAGGTGGTGTGGGCTGCTCATGAGCGCCTCCTCCACCTAGGTACCCAGAAAACACTCGCCTTGCTTCAGCTGAATTTTTTTTGGCCGGGTATGACAAGGGATGTTGCTGATCTGTTGGCGGCATGCCCTCAGTGTGCGCAGCGCAAACCACCGGCACGGGAGTCGAACCCGCCCTTACAATCCATCCAGGTCTCCAGAATAAATGAACTGGTCGCACTGGATATTCTGGGGCCATTCCCCGCCACCTCCAGGGGAAATAAATATTTGCTTACTGGGGTCGAATATTTTACGCGCTGGCCTATGGCCTGGCCCCTGGCGAATCAGTCGGCAGCAGCCATCGTCGACGCCTTTGTCCAAGGTTATGTCATGGACAAAGGTGCCCCGGAGCGGTTGTTGACCGACCAGGGTAGAAATTTTTCGGGGAAACTCCTAAAACAAGTCTGTGATCTCCTGGGAACGAAAAAAATTCGAACCTCCCCCTATCACCCGCAAACGGACGGGATGGTCGAGCGTCTGCATCGCACCATCACGTCTATGTTGTCGCAGCAAGTTTCGGACTCACAGGCTGATTGGGACTTACAAATTCAAGGGGTTCTAGCGGCATACAGATTGGCTCCCCATGCTGCGACGGGGTTTTCACCTTTCTTTCTTATGTATGGCCGCGAACCCGACCCACCTGTTCGGGCACAGTTGCAGATCCACGTGCCGCTGGGCAAATCTAAATTGGACGATCACGTTAAATTTAACCTTGACAAACTGACTGAGGCGCGGGATGCGGCGAGGCTAAATTCTGACAGGCGTCAGAAGGCGAACGAGCGCCTCAGACTGGCTCGCGCGCACGTGCTGCAGTGGAAGCCGGGGGACAGGGCATGGCTGCACTGTCCCCAGGTACCACTCGCGACCTCCTCTAAACTCGTACGCCCGTGGCGGGGCCCCGTCGAGGTTATTGAGGTTTTGAGGCCTCAGTGCGTTCGAATCCAATGGGGGAGGCGCCGGTGGTTTGTACACCCCTCTAGGCTGAAGCCGTTTGTTGCGGTGCGGGGGCCCACGCCACGCACGCGAGGCCAAGCATGTGGGGGGGTCGACCGACTCGGAGGGTCCGTCGCTGCTCTCGCCTGATGTGTTGCCGGCTGTCCCACCCACAGGTGTACCGGGAATGACGGGCTCACGCCCTGGAACCCCCACAGGTGATGCCGACAGTCGCGCGACTTCAATCGCGACCTCACCTCCAATGGGACAGCCGCCACCGGATGGTCCGCCGTCCGGGGTTGCCCCGTGTGACGGGCCTGCGGCAAGGACGCGCGCTAAAATGCGCAGACTCTTATAATACAGCAGGAAGAAAAAGAGAAAAAAAAAAAAAAAAACTTTTCTTATTTATTTTCCTTCACGTGTCATTGTTACTGTATGCTGCGTCGGTGGTGTGCTCCTTGCACACTGAGTGTGTTGTGTTGTGTGGGCGCGGTGTGTGTGTTGTGGGTGCGTTGTGTGTCGTGGGTGTGCTGTGTGTGATGGGGAGTTCCTGGCTAGTTGTACATACGTGCTTACGGATTTCGTATTTATGCGGGGGGGGGGGGGTGCGTCGGACATTCCCTTCGGGGGTATGGTTGTTGTTCTTGTTGTTGTTCTGCTATTTGCATTTTGTTGAAAAAATGAGGCACACACGGGGTCGAGGGGTAATTGTTCCTTTATTTGGAATTGTTGCAGCCGGGACGGCTGCGAGCTGTAATGGGGGGGGTGATGTAGGGCTGTTACGGAGGGCTGTAAGTGCATACGATCCAATGGGTAACAAACACAGTGGGCGGAGTTACGGGAGTACACGGGGGGGGTGCCCGCAGCGACGTCCGCATCAGGCAGCCTGGGGGGTTGTGATCCTGATGGGGGGTATAAAGGGGGAGGACAAAGAGAGCTCGGGGCTCAGTCTGGGAACGAAGGAGGAAGAGTGAAGATCCTCTAGCTAGAGCCCTGGACTCCCCTCGACGCCGCCCTTGTCAGGGCTGCAGAGGAGCGAGCCAGAGGCGTGGTTCCGTGAACCAGGGTTAGACCCTGGGACTCCGGAGACCGTAGCCCGACTCACCAGTGTCGGGCCAGTTAGCCTCCCCTAGCTCGTTAGAGGAGGACTTGGGGATAGGTGAGATTAGCTAGGGGGTATCCCCAGTTATCCGGGTGAGGGGGCCGCTACCCCCTCTAGTGTTGTCCTGTACCGATAAGCTGAAATAAATATACGTGTGCCTCAACCTGGGTGTCCAGCGTCTTCACCGGTACTTCAACTGCACCATAGACTCAACACTGCCCCATAGACTCAACACTGCACCATAGACTCAACACTGCCCCATAGACTCAATACTGCACCATAGACTCAACACTGCCCCATAGACTCAACACTGCACCATAGACTCAACACTGCCCCATAGACTCAGCACTGCACCATAGACTCAACACTGCCCCATAGACTCAGCACTGCACCATAGACTCAACACTGCCCCATAGACTCAGCACTGCACCATAGACTCAACACTGCCCCATAGACTCAGCACTGCCCACAGACTCAACACTGCCCCATAGACTCAGCACTGCACCATAGACTCAACACTGCCCCATAGACTCAGCACTGCCCACAGACTCAACACTGCACCATAGACTCAACACTGCACCATAGACTCAACACTGCACCACAGACTCAACACTGCCCCATAGACTCAACACTGCCCCATAGACTCAACACTGCCCCATAGACTCAACACTGCCCATAGACTCAACACTGCCCATAGACTCAACACTGCCCCATAGACTCAACACTGCCCCATAGACTCAACACTGCCCCATAGACTCAACACTGCCCATAGACTCAACACTGCCCATAGACTCAACACTGCACCACAGACTCAGCACTGCACCATAGACTCAACACTGCACCATAGACTCAACACTGCCCCATAGACTCAACACTGCCCCATAGACTCAACACTGCACCATAGACTCAACACTGTCCATAGACTCAACACTGCCCCATAGACTCAACACTGCCCCATAGACTCAACACTGCACCATAGACTCAACACTGCCCATAGACTCAACACTGCCCCATAGACTCAACCCTGCCCATAGACTCAACACTGCCCCATAGACTCAACACTGCACCATAGACTCAACACTGCCCATAGACTCAACACTGCCCCATAGACTCAACACTGCCCCATAGACTCAACACTGCACCATAGACTCAGCACTGCACCATAGACTCAACACTGCACCATAGACTCAACACTGCCCCATAGACTCAACACTGCCCCATAGACTCAACACTGCACCATAGACTCAACACTGCCCATAGACTCAACACTGCCCCATAGACTCAACACTGCCCCATAGACTCAACACTGCACCATAGACTCAGCACTGCACCATAGAC